>NC_090256.1:16008690-16021190 GCF_037325665.1 Littorina saxatilis | reverse complement strand
TGACTAGCAGAGGGTACATGATACACAGTTGTCCCATAACGTAGAAGCATAACTTAAATGCGAAAGAATGTGTGCATGGTAAAATAATTTAAGAACTGAAGTGTCGACATAATATCGTAGCTGCGAGAATAAGAACATGTTTCTCGACAGCGTTTTGTTTATATTGTTTAAATGACATTTCCAGTTTAGCTCAGAATCTATTGTGACTCCTAGAACCCGATGTTCACGCACTTGCTCAATCGGTGATGATCCAAGGTTAAGCTTTAGATCAAGTGGGGCCAGCTGATGTTTCTGTCTAGAAGTGATTACCACACTTTTGGTTTTTGCAGGATGAACTATCATAGTATTAGTGTTACACCAAGTAAACATTTCATCGAGGCTTCTTTGAAGTGATGACTCTAACACGTTCAGATTTTTTGAGAAAGTGTACACAGATGAGTCGTCAGCAAAAAGGTCATTGATAACACGAGGATCAGAAATATGGAGTGGCAAGTCATTAATGAATATACAAAACAAAAGTGGACCAAGAACGGAACCTTGACGAACCCCACTTGTGACACGACCTGTAGTAGACAGTTTCCCATTAAGAAGGACATATTGCTTTCGATCACTTAAATAAGAACGAAAGAAGGCTAGAAATGGAGACTTAGGGAGATACGCGGATAGCTTTGAAAGTAATGTAGTATGGTCCACTGTGTCGAAAGCTTTCTTGAAGTCGAGGAAGACAGTGCCCACTATTTCAGACCGGTTTATGGCTGACAGCCAAGAATCACACATCTTAATAAGAGCAGTATGGCAAGAATGTTTTGGACGAAACCCAGATTGAGACGGGTGAAAAAGCTTACAGAGAGAGAGAGAGAGAGAGAGAGAGAGAGAGAGAGAGAGAGAGAGAGAGAGAGAGAGAGAGAGAGAGAGAGAGAGAGAGAGAGAGAGAGAGAGGGGGGGGAGGAGGAGAGAGAGAGAGAGAGAGAGTGAGAGAGAGAGAGAGAGAGAGAGAGAGAGAGAGAGAGATAGAGAGAGAGAGAGAGAGAGAGAGAGAGAGAAAGAGAGAGACGAGGGGGAAAAAAACAGGCAAA
Organism: Littorina saxatilis; assembly: GCF_037325665.1. Lineage (NCBI taxonomy): Eukaryota > Metazoa > Mollusca > Gastropoda > Littorinimorpha > Littorinidae > Littorina > Littorina saxatilis. The sequence goes on along the minus strand of NC_090256.1, from coordinate 16,020,114 downwards.
AAATAGGGAGACTTTATAAAGAACGCAGAAAAGTAGGGAGGAGAAAAACACATCGATAACAGCATTAGAAAAGCAAAAAGCCAAGACTGATATATGTCCTGTCAGTGATTTGCACAAATTGCAGTCCCGCGCGAACATTGCACAGTTCTTAACGTGCCTCCGTCTCAAGACACGCGAGCCATTCTGACAGGCACAGCACTCATCAGTAAGGCACGTTGAACGGGCAACGTCTCCCAAAATGACATTGTTACTGAGGATGTATGACGCCAATACATGCACAGCCTGGTGGTGACCTTACGGGTATTTTTCTTCTTCTGATAGGACGAAGTCACCGAGACACTTTGTACCGAAAGTCTCTGTCAGTTCCTCGGGAGCCATTCAGAAGAAGCGGCAGAATTTGACGTGATGTAATTATTCACTGTACGACGCCTTCTCGAACTCTGTTTCCCTTTTGACGCCAGAGTTTTTACTTCCAAAGAGAGGGTCAAAAATAGATGTCATGTGTGGGTGTTTAAAAAAAAAAATTGGTATCGTACATCGATTGTGACAGGCACGACGCTCATCACTGCACTTCAAGGGGAGGCGACACATGTCGTTTTGGGGCTCGTTTAGTTCATTCATTTCCTAAGTGACACCTTTGTCAAGCTACACAATTAATTCAGCAAAACAGTTAAATGCTGTAAAGAATGCTGCCCGGCTGTTGAGATCTGGTATGTGAGCAAGTGGAGGGGTGCTGGTATTGCTGTTAAAGCATGCACAGACCACTGGCGGTAAACATACTGCTGCAAGCGGCAAACCGGCATCTTAATTTCCAAGTCTGAGTGAGGTGCCACTTTTGTATTGCTCATCAGTCGAGACCGGATGTAAGAAAGTCGTCGGGACCCACTTTTTGTCTTTCATACATCCGGTCTTTACTAAATCCGGTTAACCGGATGTATGAAAATATTGTGGATTGACTTTCATACATCCGGCCACGCGTCTGTTACTTGATAAAAGTAGGGTTTTTTTCATATCATTTTTGTATTTATTTGTTTTTTTTATGTTTAAATGTTTTGATACATATCCTTGCTAGAAGAAAAGGTTTGTGAATAACAAGTGGAAAAGTACATGTACTTACATACACTGACACAGTCAGGACAACCGATAGAAAGAGCAACTGTTTGTGTAAGGAACTGTTCTGCTTTGCATAAGGCCGTGCTCTCTCCGCCCCCCAATTTTAAAAATAATTTTTATATTTTTAATTTTCAGAGCTTGTTTTTAATCCAAATATAACATATTTATATGTTTTTGGAATCAGAAAATGATGAAGAATAAGATGAACGTAAATTTGGATCGTTTTATAAAAAAAATGTTGTTTTACAATTTTCAGATTTTTAATGACCAAAGTCATTAATTAATTTTTAAGCCACCAAGCTGAAATGCAATACCGAAGTCCGGCCTTCGTCGAAGATTGCTTGGCCAAAATTTCAATCAATTTGATTGAAAAATGAGGGTGTGACAGTGCTGCCTCAACTTTTACAAAAAGCCGGATATGACGTCATCAAAAGTATTTATCGAAAAAAAGAAAAAAACGTCCGGGGATATCATTCCCAGGAACTCTCATGTCAAATTTCATTAAGATCGGTCCAGTAGTTTGGTCTGAATCGCTCTACACACACACACAGACACACACACACACACACACATACACCACAACCCTCGTCTCGATTCCCCCCTCTACGTTAAAAACAACGTAAAAATCCACTCGTGCAAAAACACGAGTGTACATGGGAGTTTTAGCCCACGAACGCAGAAGAAGAAGAAGAAGTCAAAACTTGACTAAATGTAAAAACAACAACAAGAACATAAAAACAACAACATAAAATACAACAAAATAAAATACAACAACATAAAATACAACAACATAAACAGATAACAACTGATTCACATCCATGACCAATGTCTCTGGTTATAAATGTAACACAAATGCCTTCTGGGATTTTATGGGTCTTCGTGACGAATTTGTAAAAAAATGATTGAATGGAGAAACAAATTAAACAGAACAACTCGTTGACAGCTATAGAATCTGGATAAAAATCAGTTGGTGGGGAAGTTTTCAGGGCATCCTCATTTGGTGACTTGGGTCTACTTTCGTTTTCTTACAACCGGTCTTGCAACAACGCATTTGTGCTGCTCGGGACCAGAGATTTGCTTTTATACAACCGGACTTTTATACATCCGATTTTCATACAACCGGAAAATTCTAAGTAATAACAAAGAGTAGCTTCTGCCGGGACCCTGCCTACCCCTTTCATACATCCAGACTTTCATACATCCGGTGTTTTATACATCCGGTCTATGTCTTGGTAAAGCGGGCCAATCATCACTGCGGGATGTGACTTGATACGTCTTGGTAAAGCGGGCCAATCATCACTGCGGTATGTGACTCGATACGTCTTGGTAAAGCGGGCCAATCAGCTCCGTCGTAACGGCTGACTGTTGGTTTGAGCGACACAACCAATCACAATGGCCGGGTAACTTGTGCATCACGTCAGAGCCTCGAGAGTGTCAAGAAAGTAGAGCCGCCCAACAGGAACCGTCCAGTTCCTCCAGAAATCGATCAACAATCACTTCCTGCTCCCGCATTAACTAGCGCTCAAACGACTCGCTGGCGTATTTTGTTTACCGCTGGGGGGCTGTCAAAAAGTCGACTGGGGACTCTCACTAAAAGATCCTCGCAAAACGACACCAGTCCCGGAAGGAGGATTCCGTTTCCTGAAGATCCTTGGAAACCCAGGAAGTACTAATAACTGTGTCACCTCCGTGACATTGCAAAACAGGTTTGAAAAGGTCTGGACGAGACGTATTGTTTTCTGATTCTTGACTCTCTCTCTCTCTTGCTTTTTATTTCTCCGAGGTTTTATTTCCGTCCGTCTGTCTGTCTGTCTGTCCGTCACTCTTTCTCTCCACCCCCCCCCCCCCCACCTACACACACGCACATACATTTTACAGTTTCGAACAAGCCATGAACATTTCGCTGTTGATCGGAACGCCCTGACATTCATTTTGTTTTAGCCAAGGAACGCCTGTCATTTGAGACACTGTTATCCCCGCCACTCCCGCTAACCCCTCTGTCCCGACGTCAATTCTTAAACTTGCAGGCACCCCCCCACCCTCCCCCCCATCACTCCCTCCTTCTTCGCCCCCTTTTAAAATGTTTTATTTATTGTTGGATGTTTTACCTGTGTGAAAAAACTGCTGACGTAAGCGAATGGCGGCAACTTCTGCGTTGACCCGCTGCATGGCTCGCAGGAAGGGCTCGTAGCGACCCTGGACACACGATGACCACTCGGTAAAGCACACATCCAAACACAGATAGACGTAGACTGGAATGTTTGACTTTGAACGAAACAAGATATTCACAGGAACATAGACCAATAGTCTTCATTGTGGACAGACATAATGAACAGACATAGTGGACAGCCAGACATAATGAACAGACATAGTGGACAGACATAATGGACAGACATAATGAACAGACATAGTGGACAGACAGACATAATGAACAGACATAGTGGACATACAGAATGAACAGACAGAATGAACAGACAGACATAATGAACAGACACAGTGGACAGACAGAATGAACAGACATAGTGGACAGACATAATGAACAGACATAGTGGACAGACAGACATAATGAACAGACATAGTGGACAGACAGAATGAACAGACATAGTAGACAGACACACATAATGAACAGACATAGTGGACAGACTGAATGAACAGACAGAATGAACAGACAGACATAATGAACAGACACAGTGGACAGACAGAATGAACAGACATAGTGGACAGACAGACATAATGAACTGACATAGTAGACAGACACACATAATGAACAGACATAGTGGACAGACAGAATGAACAGACAGAATGAACAGACAGACATAATGAACAGACACAGTGGACAGACAGACATAATGACCAGACATAGTAGACAGACATAATGAACAGACATAGTGGACATACAGAATGAACAGACAGAATGAACAGACAGACATAATGAACAGACACAGTGGACAGACAGAATGAACAGACATAGTGGACAGACAGACATAATGAACAGACATAGTGGACATACAGAATGAACAGACAGAATGAACAGACAGACATAATGAACAGACACAGTGGACAGACAGAATGAACAGACATAGTAGACAGACACACATAATGAACAGACATAGTGGACAGACAGACATAATGAACAGACATAGTGGACAGACACACATAATGAACAGACATAGTGGACAGACAGACAGAATAAACAGAAATAGTGGACAGACAGACATAATGACCAGACATAGTGGACAGACAGACATAATGACCAGACATAGTAGACAGACATAATGACCAGACATAGTGGACAGCCAGACATAATGAACAGACATAGTGGACAGACAAACATAATGAACAGACATAGTGGACAGACAGACATAATGAACATACATAGTGGACAGACAGACATATTGAACAGACATAATGGACAGACATAATGAACAGACATAGTGGACAGACATAATGAACAGACAAAGATATAGTGGACAGACAGACATAATGAATAGACATAGTGGACAGACAGACATAATGAACATAGTGGACAGACAGACAGACATAATGAACATACATAGTGGACAGACAGTCATAATGAACAGACATAGTGGACACACATAATGAACAGACATAATGGACAGACACACATCATGAACAGACATAGCGGACAGAAACACATAATGAACAGACATAGTGGACAGATAGACAAATAATGAAGTGTAAACTTGTCTCAGAAAAGTGTTGATTGTGGACAGTCTGTGGAGGGGTGATCAGAGCCAAACGCGCCGACCAGCTCAATCACCGATGGAACTGTTTGGCGGCTAACACATGCGTGTGTGTGTGTGTGTGTGCGTTTTCATGGGTGTGCATGTGTGCGTGTGTTTGTGTGTGTGTGTATGTGAGTGTGCCGTGTGTGTGTGTGTGTGTGTGTGCCGTGTGTGCGCGCGCCCGTGTGTGTATGTGTGAGAGTGAGTGAGTGTGTATGTGTGAGTGTGAGAGAGAGTGCTTGAGTGTGTGTGTGTGTGTGTGTGTGGGTGATGACAGAAAGACAGAACGAGGCGATAGAACCACTTTCCACGCCAATCTAGCACAGACCTTGTGGTCACGCTCAACACCGCCCCTAGCACCGCCCCTGCTGTCCGGCACGCCTTGACGGCCTTGCGCCGTGCGTTGCCATGGTCACCAGTCTGGTCACTGGTCGCCTCAGGCCACGTCGCTGTCACACACAGATGGCGGTGCCGTCAGCAAGACAGAGACATGTGGTGTGACAGGATATGATTATCACTGCAGCACGTGCTACGCGCTGTTGTTACCATGCAAAGATGACCTGAAAAGCTACCGATCTTCCCGCGTTATCATATAACCACGTTATCAATCAATCAATCAATATGAGGCTCATATCGCGTGTATTCTGTGGGTACAGTTATAAGCGCAGGCATTTATTTATTTATTTATTTTATTTATTTATTTTATTTTTTTTATTTTTATTTTTTTCCCAATTAGTCTCTAGTATTACACCAACCCGGCCTAATGTCTTTTCCATTCCATTTCTGCACGTACTCCTCATAACCCTAACTCGTCATAATACCTATCGCAGCATGTAGTATAGTGGCGACTGCGCAGATGTATTTTGCCCTTTATCAAGTCAGTGTGAGGAGTGCGTGTCACGGTCGTGATGATGCTGTGGTGCACGTGACGAATACAGACCTTCACTGTCCTGGCCGTACAGTCATCAGCACGCTCACACCACCACCAGTCAACACGAGAGAGAGAGAGAGAGAGAGAGAGAGAGAGAGAGAGAGAGAGAGAGAAGAGAGAGAGAGAGAGAGAGAGAGAGAGAGAGAGAGAGAGAGAGACAGACATGGAAAGACATAGAAAGAGAGAAAGAGAGAGAGGAGTAGGGGAGGATAAGAAAGACAGTTTTATTAAAAGGTCATAAGCATCGGACAATTTTGCTTTTAATCGTTTTCACAAAGCAGACGGGACCGACATGTTGCAAAAAACCCTGCTGACGCATCTTACTGACTGACATGTTGCGAAAAACCCTGCTGACGCATCTTAATGACCGACTCAAGCATTTGGACCAGCGATAACAATTTTAACATGTCAAAAACATGCCCATAATCTTCTGAAGTGGTTGAGAATACTGAGCAACCTCCGGTGGCGCCCGTTCAATGTTAACTGCGGAGCTATACTTTGTTTAGAAAACCGGATGACAATCTGTCTTTAACTTGAGATAGTGGATAGGGGAGACTATAATTATACCGCCTAGATTTCTGAGAATCCGTCCTGATAATACCAGAGACTGTAGAGTACACAGAGACGCTTCATTCGGCGCTGAAAATTGAAACAGGAAGCCCCGTGGCGCCACCACGCGGAAACATGTAAAAACCTACTTTCCCTTTCCACAGCAGTAGCGATATCGTGCAGCACAACCATGGCCGCACCAAAAAGAAAACACAGCGGGGCATGGTCTTTGGCCATCAATTGCTCAAACTCACATGCCAAAGGCTTCAGGATGTTCAAATTTCCTGAGGAAGAGAGCAAGTGAGGATTGTATTGGTTTTTTTTGTTCTCTCGTTAAATGTCGGAAAATCAGTAAAAAGTGTAGCGTCGAACTGCGTGTATTCTACCAGAACAGAGAAAACACACACTGTACACAAGCTCAACAATGTGATTGCGCAGTTGTTTAATTAACATCAGGCTTAATTTTGTTTTGAAGGACAACTGAACAATTGATTCTATTCTTCGTCCAAGCGCAAAAGTCGAAAACTTCTCAAACTAGAATACTTGTGACGATGCTGTTCAAAGTGTCATCCAGTCGGTCCGTACCTCGTTAATTCATCTCAATTCATATGTGTGTGTGTGTGTGTGTGTGTGTGTGTGTGTGTGTGTGTGTGTGTGCATGCGTGTGTGTGTATGTGTGTGTGTGTCATAAACTGACTCAGAGAGAGAGAGAGAGAAAGAGAGAGAGAGAGAGGGAGAGAGAGAGAGAGAGAGAGAGAGAGAGAGAGAGAGAGAGAGACAATGACAATGACAATGACAATGACAAATCTTTATTTTTCGAGGGTGACAAGAATAAGCATAGATATGCTTTTTTGCATCTGGCCCTCGCCCTAAAGAGGGACTAAACTATTTTACTATAACTATGACTAGGAAAAAAAGAGAGAGAGAGAGAGAGAGAGCTTTCTGAACAAGAAAGAAGCAACCGATAAGAAATAAGACAATCATCGATCGATCAAGATTCTTTAATTAAAGTCAGCTAGGTCACAATAATGTTGTTTAAGTTGCTGTATTTTACAGTTTTCCTTACATGATAATTTCTTAGCACCGTGCAATTGACTACCCATTTCACTTTAGAGGTGCTGGGACGACGCCAAGTTGACTAAATGCCTTAGTTACCGATTTGACCGGGAACTATTTCGTTAACGATTTATTCCTGACATATTTTCTCAGGCTTAAGTGACCATGTATATACAGTATGTATTTGTATTTGACTAAAACACACAAAAATAACGACGGTTAGTTCGTGAAAAGACACTGACTTGAATCATGTTTGCATAACTACAGCGATGCAGCGGGTATTGCCGCCTAAGTAAATTTGATTTAATTTTAATCTACACCATTTTCTGCGGTGTTTTTATGGTCATTTAAAAAGGATGTTCACAAACAAACATATTTTTTCGTTCAGTTACTTTTTGCAGCACTGTCAGCCGGACAGAACAGACAGTATGTTAATATAAACGTGATATAAACACAGCCGACAGCAGCCGCTATACGCGAACTTCCTTGTGCGGCAGGGAGTGGCTCTTTTCCCGCGCTGGGCTGGCCGGTCTCACTTTCGCACCGCAGCGCAAAGAAGGATGAAGCGTCTCTGTATACTCTATAGTCTCTGATAATACATACAAGCAGGACCTTCATCGTTTTATTGTCAGCAAAACCTGTCACTTTCCCGAAGCAAAACTGTCAAAATAAAGGTCTCCGGTTTTTGGTTATCAGCTGCAACCGGACCTCTGCGTCATGACTTCCTGCGCGTGGCTGTATTCCGCAGCAACTCATTATGACGATGCAGCGTGGACCAATGAAACGTCACCTTGTACCTAAAGACGGCGTGGGTGATCCTTGAGTTTCGAACAATGAAAACTGTGAAAGTCATTGTATAATCCGGTCTCCTCTCCCGCGGTTTCTCTCTGTCTCTCTCTTTGTCTCTGTCTCTGACATACAAACACTCACACACACACACACGGAGATATGTATTCAGATTTTCACTAGGTTTGTGCTGTTCGATAGACACAAACTGTTTTCGTGGTTGTAGACCTAACCTATTTGATATGTGCACAACACGGCGGTCATGACAGTCAGTGTGTTGCTACACAGTATTGACAATCACGCACAAACCTATTAATGGAAGGGCGCTGGTTATGAGTGTGACGCTTAGTTTTCGAGACATGATAGGCGTGACTGACGAAGAGCAGGACGTCACATTCCAAATAAAAACGACTTATGTATAATGTTGCAGGTTGAAGCCGTTGAGATTGCATCTCTTCGGGAGGTTTCCGCAAAAATAGATATTACACGATTCGCGCGAAAGAGTTGAGAAGCAGACGATCTCTGAGAAACTTTGCATAACGTCTTCCCTTTGTTCGTCTCGTGATAACGTTATTTTGTATGATACCGATTAACTTGCAAAATAAAGTATACAATTTGGTGTTTCAGTGGTAAATGTAATTAGAAATGTGTACTAAATACAAAGCAAACAAATAAACGTGTTTTTCAAGTTGTGAAAATGTTGCGTTGTGAGGATGTTTGGGTGGTCACGTGATGTAAACAAAGCGAAGTGCGGGACGTACTCAGCTCTGAGCTGTTACACCAGCAAGCTCAAAACACGAGAAAAACGATTTCGTTATGTGAGTCGCCACCGGGGATGTATGCATTTTTCAAATGGATGTAAAATAAGTCTTGTATTTATCATCGTACTCCGACCCTGTTCTTTTTTTCGTCACGCCTAAAACCGTTATTTCTTTTGAGCGACGCAGCATTATATTCCATTTCTGTGGTTTTCCACTTACTCTGGCAAATCAGTCGGCTACATGGTCGATTCAGTGGCGGAGCTCAGGCACAGTGAAAGTGGGAGAGAAGCATTATATGTCGGTCAGCAGTCTGCGGAACAGGGTAGACAGAAGGTCAGAGGGAGGCGGAAGGGAGGCTGATGGGGTCCAATGCGAGCACTACCCGTGTTGCGCGAGTCTCTGCAATGGGTGACACCACAGTGAGTGACGCCACGCGACTCTCATTCACACCGAACACTGCGCTACACTGGTCAAGTCCACTTCGCGAAGTGTTTTTTTTGGACTGAAAACTCAATGCCAAAGCTTCGTGCAGCTAGCTTTGAGAAGTAGATTTCATTTAAGTAAACTTTGCCCAATTATTGTGAGGCCTTATGGCTTAGCGGCGTCGCTCATTTTGGTGAAGGCGAATTGCGCAATTCGCGTCTTGTGTTAAAAGTTGTGGAATTCGAGCCTTTCCGCTTGATCAGGAGGGAGAGCCAAGGATTGAAATGTCAGACGATCGATGGCCTTGACCCCGGGAGCGAGGGTTGACCTTTCACCTTTGGCGTGGCGGTGTATCGGCCATCTTTGTTGGGTCATCTCGCCTCGCCCCCCATCTCCCTCCCCCCCACCCCCGTTCTGTGGCTGATGACATTATGGGTGTTGGTTATGACCTTTGCCAGCGTCTGTGTACGTGTGTGTGTCTGTCTCTCTCTCTCAGTGTCTCTCTCTTCTCTCTCTCTCTGCCCGTTGTCTGCCTCAGTGTCTGTCTCAAAACCGTCCCAAGAAAGCTGTCTTTTTTTCAGACTCTTTGTCAGCACTCCAGGCCTTGTGTTCGGGCAATCCAGACTCGACCATGGAACACCTGATGCAGAACATCAACACACTAGCCCAAACCACAGCGGTTGTCCTGCAGTGGATAACATTTCTCGGTGATGAGAGGAAACGTTTGTCAAGACACATACCCAGCAAGCCCAGGGCGCCTACACTGGCACGTGCCACACCCAGGTCAAGACAATGTCGGTGAAGGCTTGCCAGACCTGGATGTTGTGTGTGGTGACTATCGCCTTACGACCTCGCGGTACATCACTGAGATATCTATCTACATATATATATACGACTTGTGTGTGTGTGTGTGTGTGTGTGTGTGTCGATTCACGGCCAAAGTTCTCGATGGATCTGCTTCAAATTTGGTGGGCATATTCAGGTAGACCCCGGACACAATCGTGGAAAATTGTGAACACGTGCGTGCTCTCAGCGCGCAGCGCTGAACCGATTTTGGTTTTTCTGTACATCCATTCCCAGTAACTCTTCCTTATCTTCTCCAGTGTTTTGCGCGTTTATCTCCCTTCCTTCGTACGGTGCGCCGGCGAAGCCGGGTATTCGGCTCTACTACTTCCCGGCGAAGCCGTACCCGGCGAAGCCGGGTATTCCTCTTGTAATTAATATATGTAGACTACATCAATACTTCAGCGTTTCTATCCCGTCAGCCGTGCCTGTAGCTCTACAAAGTGTAACACTCGAACACTTTAATGTGCAGTGAGGAACAACCGCGTATCTGTCCGAACACAACAACGACGACAACAATAACGAAGAATCTCTTCACAATAATAATTGTCATCAATTTCACAGCTATGCATTTATCATAAGCCATCAAATATATTTTAATGTTAACAATCAACAAAGCGAATTTGATGAGTAAAAGGTTGACCTTGACCTTGAACATAGCCAGCAAAACCTTGACCCACCGACCTTGCGAGCTGTCCACAAGGTCGTCTCCCGGGACCTGATCATAGCAGTTTGGTGATGTCTTGTCGCTGCTCGCCGGCTGCTGGCTGTCAATGTGTGGCGTGAAGGGCGGAACGAAACGCAGCCTGCTGCTCGCTGGCCTGGCCTTGCCCATGTCTGTCTGCACGTGACACCGTCACGTCTGACCTCACTGGTCAAACGAGTCAACTGACGTGTCTACTGCAAATCTGACCTTGAACAAAAGGAAACTCTGCGTTACCTCAGTACATCACCCATTGCCACGTTGAAGAGTCACGTTACAGGTTATTCAAGGAAAGATTCAGTCAAGTTGTGTGTGTTTTTCTTCTCTCGATGATCATTGTGCTGGAACCGCCCTGATATGGCCCTTCGTGGTCAGCTGGGCGTTAAGCAAACAAACAAACCAAAATTGTGCTGGAACACTGTGCTGGAACACTCTCTTAGAGTTGGTTGCTATCACCTCTTGGTGACAGCTTCAAGTTTAGGTAACACTGTGTGTTCCTTCAGCACGCCCCCC
>NC_090256.1:15875146-16008490 GCF_037325665.1 Littorina saxatilis | reverse complement strand
TAAAAAAAAAGGTTGGACAGAGCTCCAGTGTCAAACTGTTGCTGCACTTGTTTGGGCGTGGCTATAAGCATAGTGACATGAATTTGATTGGTCAGTATTTTTAGGCAAAGCACATGTTCTCAGCAAACAGAAAACAAAATATTGGAAGCGTGAGTCACGCTACCCAAAAATAAAATCTTTTTTTACATTATATTTTTTTTCTATAACTTTTTCCCCATGGTTCATTCATCATTTGACATAATTTTGTATCGAAATCTAACCATAAGATTATTGAAAAAAAGGAAAAATGTAGACGACCACCTTTAAGCCTGCGCCTTTTCTTACAATCTGTCCTTGGGACGCACAGACACACAATGTTAAAATTGAAAAATTAAAAATTAAAAAGTTAAAAAGTCAGAAAACTTCAGCTCGTGATGATAAAGATGACGATGATGATGATGATGATGATGATGAAGATGAGGCATGAAGAGCATACATATGTGGTTATTCATAAAATCAAATGCATACTATGCAAGTAATTATAATTGTAATTCAATCAAGTTTGCGTTTTAATGAAACAGATCCTGTGATTGGTCAGAATGCCCCAACTCATTAAAATTTACCGGTGACTAATATAAGATGTTTGGTGGCTTGTTGACAGACCAGCTTTTTTGTTGGTCCAAGGGGACCATATCGTCTTTTGTTTCATCTTTATCGACCAAGGCCGAAGGCCGCGGTTGATAAATATGAGACAAATGAGTTGGTGTTTGTGAATGAAAACTCGTGAAAATGATGACAATTGTCGATAGCCACTCGCTAAAAAATCCATTAACAACCTGCTGGCTACGTCAGTCAATTCCAAAGATCGCTTTTGTGATGAAAGAATTTGTTTTAGAGTTTGGTGTCCAGAAACCCGTCAAAAAAGAAGGAAAAATGTGTGTGAAAGAAAACAAAACAGGAGCAGAGTGATACGATAGGAATACAGAGACATATTTCTTGGGACTTGACCCTTGCAGGTAGGTGGACTGAAAGTAGTGTGTGAACAAAACAGAACCAATTCTGTCTGTTTACAACCGCATGAAAGCAGGAAAGAGATCGTCGTCAGATTGAATTACAATAACATTAACATGCTTCCATTTGAAACTTCGAGGTCTTCATCGGGGATTGACGCCCTCCCAAAGTCTAATTGAAGCCCTCCGTCGCTTCGCTCCGTCGGGCTTCAATTAGCTTTTGTCGGGCGTCAATCCCCGATGAAGACCTCGAAGTTTCAAATGGAAGCATGTTAATGTGTAAGTACAAGCTGGTAGCAATCGAACATGTAGCAATAGTACAACAAAAATATGTTCAGAATATACAATGCACAGCATATCTTTGGCGTAATACTAAGTGTGGTAAATCAAAACGCGTTAAACTACTCAGACATTAAGTGTTTTTGACACATTTTTTAAAACTTTTTAATGACTTTAAGTGCTTAAGGGATGATGGAAGTGAATTCCAAACTGATGTACCCGAAAAAGCAAGACTGGTCTTATAAAGGTCAATTCGTGGAATCGGTGGGATCAAGTTGACCGACCCATACCTGTCGGTAGAGAGAGAGAGAGAGAGAGAGAGAGAGAGAGAGAGAGAGAGAGAGAGAGAGAGAGAGAGAGAGAGAGAGAGAGAGAGAGAGAGAGAGAGAGAGAGAGAGAGAGAGAGATTTGCTCCCTACCGTGATTCATAACATTGACATTGTCTGGATTCACTGAGCTACGGAACGCGGATCGTATCAACTGATGCAGGAAATTGATGCATCCAAAACCAAGAATTTGATGCATCATTTTCAAAAAGGATGCATCTCGGGATCTTACAAGAAGCCCTTGAACGGTAAGTGTTTTTTGAATGTGGTTTTGAATGCATCAATTTCCTGCATCAGTTGATAGAAATAGTTCGTTTCGCTTCGTATTCCGGTTCACATTTTGCTTTTTGCTCGGCACTTTCCGGGAAAACCCGAGAATTCTGATGCATCCAAACGATGCATCAAATTCTTGGTTTTGGATGCATCAATTTCCTGCATCAGTTGATACGATCCGCGTTCCGTACTGAGCAGCCCGTCAAGCGAGATTTGATATCTTGCTGTTTACGATTGTTTGTAATTTATGGGACTGACGAGAGCAGATGCTGCGCAGCAGATGTCGCCGCACTGACGTAGCAAAAACCTACTGACGCAAGCCGTGTTTTGTTGTCTGCAGCACAAAAGAAGAAACAACGGAACAGCTACGAAGAAGTCAGTTAAACTGGTGGTTGATTTGTTTGTCGTCAAAGGAAAAGAGAAGTGCAAACAATTACTGAGTGTATAGACACACCTCGTAGCGACCGGGGTGAGATTGCGAGACTTTAAAGTGAGTGTGTGTGTGTGTGTGTGTCTGTATCAGTCTGTGACAATACGTTGAAAAACCACTTCTGGCATTTGATCAACGGAAGGGAGGAGCGCATATTTGTGTGCGTGTATGTGTGGTGTGTGTGTGTGTGAATGTGTGCGGGTGTGTGTGTGTGTGTATATAATTATGTCCGTTTGTGTCTATGTCTATTAAAACGTGTGCGTGTGTGCCCCCCCTGTCAGTCCCGCCGGCCTGTGTCTGTGCCGAGAGCAATCGTGCATTGCACTGTATACACCCCTAATTCCAGCTCCCCCCCCTCCCCTCCACGAAAACCAGTTCCACTACCCTCCTTCCCGATTCATGTGTGGATGTGTTCGTTGCAGAGCAAATTGGCTTCGATTTTGTTCCTAGACTGCCTGAGAATGATGTAGGCTAGTGTTGTGTGAAGACCGCGATCACAACGATTCGCCCAGCACTGAGCAGCGCATTCACACGCTGTGGGTTGGCCTTTACTTCCGTCCCCTTGGTCCATGGCACCAGTTTGTGACCCCTCAAGGTCCCTGCATGGGTTGGTGCACCAGCGATACCGACGATTACATCTTTTAAAAGAGAAACAAAAAGGGGGCGGGGGGGGGGGAGGGACTTGGAGTCACGTGACGCGACACATCGCGACCTCAAGGTGCATGTTTAGAAGCTGTAAACGTTGGGGGAAAAGAGAAGTAGGTGTGGTCAGTCATGTACATATTTTATCCTCAAAAGGAACTGAAATTTGAAGCAACGTTACTTCAACTGACTTGTGAGCAAACGTACGGTAGTCTCATCGTACATATCATAGTTCGTGGCTGTTCTGCAGTGCACTTGTAAAACTGTGTGTAACTAGCAGGTGTCGGCTCCAATTGGACAGCTTAGTCAAATCGCCGGAACGACCCGCCGATTTGATACCAAACAGCGACTTCAAGTACACGTCAGGCAAAAAAGTCTGTAAGTTACAACGCCGAACAAAACGTTTCTTGGTCATTTTTTGGTGGTCCCCCACGCGAAGAACAAACTTCTGCTGTCCTCATTTTTTCCCCCTTTCCTTTTTATGTTTGTGCCCCACAACAAGGAGAACAAGACACTATCACAGGAGACAGGAAACACAGCACATCCGCCGGAGCTGGAGTTTGGGGGGGGGGGGGGGGAGAGGTACAGACGGACTGCTGCGCGGAGAGGTTGACGACCCCACAATTAGCGTTGTGGAAGCAGGAGACAGAGAAAGGTCTTCACTGTCTGTAACACAACATGCACGCGCGGCACGCTGGGGGAAGTTTGTGTTGTAGATCATAAAGCTGTCAGGACGCTTAATTGGCGCTGGGGGCTTGGAATGGGGATTGTGTGTGCTGAGAGAGAGAGAGAGAGAGAGAGAGAGAGAGAGAAGAGAGAGAGAGAGAGAGAGAGAGTGAGAGAGAGAGATGGTGTTTTGGTGTGTGTGTGTGTGTGTGAGTGTGTGTGTGTTGCCTTGGTGTTTATGGTGGGATGACTGTGTGTATAGCAAAGACTGACTTTCATGAAACCCTGGATGCGCCTTAAAGTACCACTCAACAATGGAAAAATGTACTTTTTAACATAATCACTACATATCACTCACTTGCCTTCGCTTGGCAGTCAGTAATTGACACCGTTATACTTTCTTAACATTCGTAGAATCCCCTACGCCCCCCCTCCCCCCCCCCCCCCTTTACCCTCGCTCCCAACCTATTCAGTTTTTCGGTAGCACAGCCGGCGGATTCATTTTCAAGAGGAGCAAGCAATCCCGACATCTAACAGGACCCAGGCTAAAAGATTGAAAGTGATTCGCGCATCGTAACACTGCACTCTGCCCTGTCAGTTCCGCGGCGACAGACGGATGTCATGTCGGTGTGGGTGTCACATTCAACCCACATTCCAGTAGAAAGACAAGACACACTCTCGTGTCACATTCAACCCACATTCCAGTAGAAAAACAGAAAAACAAGACACACTCTCAAGTCAACGAACTGGAGCCACGCGCATACCATGACGTCACGGCCCGGAACAGTGTATTGACAACTTGTCAATCCCGAAGGTCATGTGCGAGCGAATCGACTGGACTTGCGTCACTCGGCCTGGATCCAGTCTAGTCAGCCTCCGCGGCTGTGCGGTGCAGTCATTGTGTGTGGGAAAACTGTGGTTTGGTCGGCGGGGCGACAGCGGGGAACGAAATGAAACTGCAGTGATGAAAGCAGGAGTTTGTTTGTTCGTTCATGGGCTGAAACTCCCACGGCTTTTACGTGTATGACCGTTTTTACCTCGCCATTTAGGCAGCCATACGCCGCTTTCGGAGGAAGCATGCTGGGTATTTTCGTGTTTCTATAACCCACCGACCTCTGACATGGATTACAGGATCTTTTTCGTGCGCACTTGGTCTTGTGCTTGCGTACGTGTACACACGGGGTTGTTCGGACACCGAGGAGAGTCTGCACACAAAGTTGACTCTGAGAAATAAAACTCTCGCCAAACGTGGGGACGAACTCACGCTGACAGCGGCCAACTCAGTGGATACAAATCCAGCGCGCTACCGACTGAGCTACATCCCCGCCCAAAGCAGGAGTTACAACAACAATAACAACAGTCGCTGCAGCTGTAGCATCGATGAACTGACGTCATCAAGACACTGCCAAAAGCGTGCGAGTGCTCGCGTACACATGCACACTCCCATGAACACACGCGGACACGCACACAACTATGTATTAAACAGACACAGACACTCCAGACAAACAGAGAAAGACAGACAACACACACACACACACACACACACACACACACTGAGCCCTCCCAGCAGGGTTATTATATCTAGACCTGTGTGCTGAAACCGACCTAGTCACCTATCAATGCTAGATTTATTTGAAAAGGCATATCTGTCAAGTTGAAAAACATCAGCAAAGACATGCAATCAATAAGCGGGCACTGGCTTGTGATTCACACACGATGGAGATATTTTCCTTCCAATGCGTATCGTTCTCACGGCCACCGTGACAGGCATTTTGGTGTCAATAAAGGTGTGGGAGCTATATGCCATTTCTTTTCTTTCAAAAATATAGCTCCCATGGCTGTATATACAGACATGTTTGTAGGCGTGAATACATGAGTGTCTCTAAGTTCTTCAGTATTTGGAGGGTTGGGCAGAAGAGCATCCCCTTTAACTACCAACTATCACAGACCGGCTGGTTTTCAGTGTCGACATCTGTTGATGTCCATGTCAAAGTAACACTTTTGTTGTGGCCTGATTTGTGTGCTTGTGTGCGTGTGCGTGCGTGTGTGTGCGTGAGTGCGTGTGCGCTGTTTTACGTCAGAAATCACGTTTTCATACAATACTGAGCGACCGAAAGTTGGTTCACATACATTGTGTGCATATGATTGTATGATGAGGATAAGTTAGAAAAATGTGAATTTGATGAATGTACATCATAACATGAGTATAATAAATGATAGTGAGGAAGAAATGAGGGAGAAATGCGGGAGAGCTGTGGCATTCCAGGTGAGTAGAGTACAACCAACAGGATCCATGCAAATATGCTGAGTCGAGAAATTCTTGCCAACCTGCCAACAAGAGTGCTTGATGGGATGTGTATTCGTGTGTGTTTGTGTGTGAATTCGTGAGTGCCTGCGAGTGCCTACTATGTGTTTGTGTCTGTGTCAAGTTAGACAGGGACAGACAGCCACGAAACGTCCGGGGACAGAGAGAGAGAGAGAGAGAGAGAGAGAGAGAGAGAGAGAGAGAGAGAGAGAGAGAGAGAGAGAGAGAGAGAGAGAGAGAGACCGACAGACTCAGATAGAGAGACAGACAGAGCGACTGAGACTTAGACAGACCTCTCACTGAGAGTGAGACAAAGAAAGCACACACAGACATAAAGAATGTGTATGCGCGCTCGAGAGACAAAAACAAAGCAGACGAAAGGAGGGGATTGTGCTGGGGGGGGGGGGGGGGGGCGGGCGTGGTTGAGTACATTGACCCCCAGGAGTCAGTGGCCGAGGGGAGGGGGAGTAGCTGGCGCTGTACTGTGGCCACGAAGCGAACAGACTGGAGCCTTCCTCGTCAGTCACTGTGTAGGGGGGGGGGGGGGGGGGGGCTGGTCTATTTTAGTGCGGTCATTACGGCAAAAATAGCTGACCTTGTCAGTGAGGCTCATGTTCTGAATTAACTGCCCCCCCCCCCCCCCCCCCCCCTGCTACACACCACTCCCTCCAACCCCCCATTCACCCCCCCCCCACACACACACTCCCTTCAACTCCCCATTCCCTTTTTACCCTCAACCCCCCCCCCTCCACACACACACATACACACACACTCTCCGGCTCCAAATCCTCAATCACCCCCCCCTACCAGTGAGAAGGAAGAGATTAGTGTGATTGTGAGTACTGATGTTGCGAAAACAAAACTTCAAAGTCATCATACGAGGAAAACTATGGCCTGCTTCGAGTTGTTTGTTTACTACTGGCGTGGGGGGTGGGTGCGGGAGGGGGTGGGGGGGGATCGGAAGTTTACTGATTATTCAGCGTTTGTTGTTGGTAACGGTGGTTAGTGGGAAAACAAAACACCAAAAGCATGTGCGCATAGATGCAGAGCCAGGGCCGAAGTGATATAACCCTCGGCGTGCACTCAAGATAAAAGTACTGCGTAGTCAAGAATCCATTCCATTTCGCTCCGGCACCAACACTGCTATCATCGCAGTGCTATGAAGGGTCAACGTTAATCCGGCTTGACAAAGAGAATAACCTTGAGAAGCTGAGCTGGTTAATTGACATAAAAGTTGTCACTTCTATTGTCAACACTGATTTGTTTTGTCAACGGTGTCTTGTCTGATCTTGCGTCAACTTGGCTGTCTCAACCTGACGTGAAAACACAGTGTTCAAGTGTTAGACTTTCTGGAAATTAATGAAAAGAAACTGACAACAGGTCATGTATTACATGATGTTGAAAACAGGAACAAGAGTCAGCTGATGATGATGATGATGATGATGAGTGATGTCGACGACAATGATGATGATGATGATGAGTGATGATGATGATGATGAGGAGGGGGAGGAGGAGGAGGAGGAGGAGGAGGAGGAGGACAAACTCCGGGCTGTGACTGACGATAATCTTTTTTCCTGCTGATGTTCAAGATAACTTCTCTCTCGTGTAAACCATGATGTCAATTATGTCATTAAACCATCACAGATCTGTCAAGGCTTTTACATGTAATAAGTACATCCCTCCACTTGGTCACATACCTGAAATCAACACCCTGGCTGCTTTCTGTGCAGAAACTTTGCCAGCTTTCCCTGGCAGAGGCAAGACATATTCACACAACTTTGCTAGCTTTCCCTGGCAGAGGCAAGACATATTCACACAACTTTGCTAGCTTTCCCTGGCAGAGGCAAGACATATTCACACAACTTTGCTAGCTTTCCCTGGCAGAGGCAAGACATATTCACACAACTTTGCTAGCATTCCCTGGCAGAGGCAAGACATAACTTTGCCAGCTTTCCCTGGCAGAGGCAAGACATATTCACACAACTTTGCTAGCTTTCCCTGGCAGAGGCAAGACATATTCACACAACTTTGCTAGCTTTCCCTGGCAGAGGCAAGACATATTCACACAACTTTGCTAGCTTTCCCTGGCAGAGGCAAGACATATTCACACAACTTTGCCAGCGTTCCCTGGCACACAACTTTTCTAGCTTTCCCTGGCAGAGGCAAGACATATTCACACAACTTTGCTAGCTTTCCCTGGCAGAGGCCAGACATATTCACACAACTTTGCTAGCTTTCCCTGGCAGAGGCAAGACATATTCACACAACTTTGCTAGCTTTCCCTGGCAGAGGCAAGACATATTCACACAACTTTGCTAGCTTTCCCTGGCAGAGGCAAGACATATTCTCACAACTTTGCAAGCTTTCCCTGGCAGAGGCAAGACATATTCACACAACTTTGCTAGCTTTCCCTGGCAGAGGTAAGACATATTCAAACAACTTTGCTAGCTTTCCCTGGCAGAGGCAAGACATATTCACACAACTTTGCTAGCTTTCCCTGGCAGAGGTAAGACATATTCAAACAACTTTGCTAGCTTTCCCTGGCAGAGGCAAGACATATTCAAACAACTTTGCTAGCTTTCCCTGACAGAGACAAGACATATTCACACAACTTTGCTAGCTTTCCCTGGCAGAGGCAAGACATATTCACACAACTTTGCTAGCTTTCCCTGGCAGAGGCAAGACATATTCAAACAACTTTGCTAGCTTTCCCTGGCAGAGGCAAGACATATTCACACAACTTTGCTAGCTTTCCCTGGCAGAGGCAAGACATATTCACACTACGGCCCAAAGTGTCTCTCTCCTCGTATTTATAGTCATTCCTAAAAAAAAAACCTTGACTAAATGTAAAAAAAGGAAACGCTTCAGCCTTGAAGTGTGTGCGTGGTGACACAGTTTTTACACAAGGCAGAAAGTGTTCTCACAGTGCACCGTCTGCACCAAGCGCCAAAGGAGAAACTAAGACTGACTCACTAATGAACGCCCCCCCCCCCGCCCTTATTCGAACTGGAACTTAAAGTGCACGAAGCTGGAAATAGCATCAGCTGCAGCAAGAATTAAATTCCTTCCTGACTGGTTTGATTGATGGTGAAGGTTGCATTATAGCGGGCACTCCATCCTTTCTGAGTCACTAGGCCATGACGGTGCGTTATATTTCTGGCCATAGCTATATAATATAGTATATACGTAGTATATTGTCGTATGAGTGAGTATCACAGCTTGATTGATGGTGGAGGTTGCAGTATAGCGGGTATCCTATCCTCTCTGAGTCACTGGGCCATGATGGTGCGTTATATTCCTGGCCATAGCAATATAATATAGTTTGTCATCATTTTCACGAGTTTTCATTCACAAACACCTGGGAAATAAATCTCATGTTTCCCATGCAATAAATACCCGGTTACCATGGTTGCAGGAAGCAGGTTATACATGGATAATCAAAAGCAAACCCAATAGAAACGCTCGGGGATTCTTCGGCTCTTTTCATTGGCGTTTCCCCAGAACTAGACAGACGACACTGCTTTGCAAAGTTCCAAAAAAGAACTGGCAAACTGTCACAAGTAAACAAACAAGAAGAGCAAACGCTCGATCGAGTCACTTTCGCAGTTCTGAATATTATATGAGGCATCAGATGGACAGGAAGAAATTGCTATTCACAACACAATGAGTCACGTTCACATAAAATTTGAGCCCGGTCACTTTTATAGTTTCCGAGAAAAGCCCAACGTTAAGTTGTGTGTTGCCGAACAGAAAAGGCTAGTTATCTCCCTTGTTTTTCTGATAACGTTCGTAAAAGGCTACAGATGTAAATACTTTGATGTAAAGAATAATCCTACAAAGTTTCAATCACATCCGATGAACTTTGTCAAAGATATAAAATGTCTAATTTTTCCTTTGACGCTGACCTGTGACCTTGAAAAAGGTCAAAGGTCAACGAAACCATCGTTAAAGTGTAGAGGTCATTGGAGGTCACGACTAAACAAAATATGAGCCCGATCGCTTTGATAGTTTCCGAGAAAAGATATAAAATGTCTAATTTTTCCTTTGACGCTGACCTGTGACCTTGAAAAAGGTCAAAGGTCAACGAAACCATCGTTAAAGTGTAGAGGTCATTGGAGGTCACGACTAAACAAAATATGAGCCCGATCGCTTTGATAGTTTCCGAGAAAAGTCCAACGTTAAGGTGGTGTCTACGGACGGCCGGCCGGACGGCCGGCCGGCCGGACAGACTAACACTGACCGATTACATAGAGTCACTTTTTCTCAAGTGACTCAAAAACAAAACTACTGCATGAAAGGTCATAAATTCATCACAAACAAACGAAACCTAGCGATATGTTGTGTCTTCTTACAAAGTCATGGAGTGCGTGTATCCGTGTGTTTCGACACACAGACGTTCGGAGAAACACGAACGTCAAGCACCCCTGACACACAAATGTTAACCCGTGCACAAGACGTTGTATCGCTAAACGAAGCGCAAATAATAAATAATAATAAAAGCAAAGAACATAGCAACAATAAATATTATATGCAAACATCTTACAAAGCCGAGCAAGCAGAATGACAGGTCTGATGAAAAACAAAGAGGCAATGAGTGGGAAACACGATCGCGATTCTTTCCTTAGCTGCACGACGCAAATCTTCTGTGACCTTTGACCCAACGTGCCTTGCTGCACGATGCAAATCTTCTGTGACCTTTGACCCAACGTCCCCACTTTGGCATTGAGCACGATAGAAGTCAGTTGTTTCCTCTTCTTGAGAGTTGGCGGTTTGCCAACACGTGGTGATATATTTTTTTATGTCAACGTGCCTGCTCTGCGCGTCCAGGAAGGCTCTTAGGGAGAAGTGACTGCTTTTCGCTGCTTACATGTTTCTGACGACGAGGTTGTCAGGTGTTTTCTTGGCGGCTGAGGGTTGGAGAACTTCCACGCAGAAGAAAAACTCAGCACAAGGGCAGGAAATTCGTCGACGGACGAAAGCCATACAAAGGAAGCGGATTCTAAATCATTATTTAACGCTGTTGACGAGTCCATGTTTGTGGAATGAAATACTCTCTGTTGTTCTTTCCAGGTTAGCGCATAATTTGCTCTTTGTGACGCTAAAATAATAATCTGTATATGGTTTTTGCAGATATGGAGAGAAGGAAGGAAAATAGCTGATTTGTTGTTTTAAAACTTCATTTGTGCAGGCCACGTGCTCGATGAAATATGTAAAGGTGACATGTTTGAAGGTGGAGGGTGAAGGGTTGCGTGGTATGTTTGGTGCACCGATGCTTTTTGTTGCAGACTACCTATTTTGTCCTACTCATCGGATTCAGCGGTATCTACTACCTACATAACCTGATGTCGCGGAGCTGTATGCTGTAACCTGGTGTCGAGGTGCTGTATGCTGTTACTGGGATAACCGGTGAGGCCATCACCGTCTGCAGGGGTCTTCCGGCAGGCAGTGAGGGTCACTGTAGCGTTATGCTATTAGCATAATGTAGCTGTCATACTCACACAACTAGCCCAACAGTCGGATAGTTTGGAAAGGTGTTTATTCAGGCATGATGTCAAGATGGCGACCAAGATGGTGACGCCGGTGTCGAGTCCCCCGGATGCTCATTAGCATATCAAGGGACGTAATACACATAGACTACGCGACATCTCCCTTCCTTTGAGATTGACAAATAAAGCCTTTCGAAGTGGCTTGCAATTAAATTTTTAGTGTCCACAGATAACCGAGGAAGGAGATAAGCAACTTTGCTTTTTGTAACTAAAGTTCATGAATCCAACTTTGATTCTGCTTGCTTGCAAAGGCACAATTAACGAATAACATAAGTTCACTTCCCTGCTTGGGCGATGTCTTGTACAGTTCACTCCTTGAAGCGGGCTGGCATGGTGATGGCTCTGCCGCTGCGGGTAGTCACCGGTGTCGGCCTGCTGTTGATGATGCCCTGTGGAGATGGACTGTAGGTGGACCCTCCGGCGTCCTGGCCGGTGTTCCTTGGGGGTGAACCTCTGGCGGACCCTCCGTCACCTGGGCTGGCACCACTGCTGCTGGAGACGTCGCTGGACACTGGCCCTGGACACGGGCCGGGCTCATTGTGAACGTAAGAGCCTGTCTGGACTGGACTGGGTGCTTTGTGACTTGCACCACTCTTCTGGTCACTGGATACGGGGATGTGGGCTTCGTGTTGGGAAAGGTCAGTTTGGACAGGAATGGAGTAGGGAGTGGACTTCTCAGGCTGCAGACCATGTGAGCGCCTGAGGTGACGCCTGTTGCGCCGAAACGTGCCTCGTGGCGATTTCACCACGTAGGATCTTGGTGCGACTTGCTGCTGCACCACTGTTGGGCTTCTCCAACTCTTCTCTCCGTCCAGCTTCTGCATCACAATGTCACCAGGAAGAAGCGTATCTAGGGGCCGTACTCCATGACGCCTATCAAATGTCTGTTTGTTCTTCTTCTTAGCCTTTGCATCATTGGCTGCCACTGTTGATTTCTTGCAGACTCTGGGCTCGAGGTTTTCAGACAGTGTTGGGAGCGTTGTTCTCAGACGTCTTCCTGATGCAAGCTGTGCTGGGCTGTAGCCTGTGGCTTCAATAGGTGTGTCTCTGTAGATGAGAAGAGCGAGTGCAGGATCATCTTGCGACAGTATCTTCTTTGCTGTCTGTACTGCTCGTTCCGCCTCACCGTTCGCCTGTGGAAAGTGAGGACTTGTAGTGACGTGTTTGAATCCCCACTCCTTTGCAAAGATCTGGAACTCTCCGGATGTGAACTGCGTTCCATTATCAGAAACAAGTATCTCGGGGATGCCCTGTCGTGCAAACATGTCTTTCATGTTCTTGATGACTTCTGCTGAAGTGATCGTCTTGAGGTGAGCCAGTTCAATGTACCGGGAGTAGTAATCCACAAGAACAAGGTATGACTGTCCCCTGAGTTCACACAGATCTGCTCCGCACTTCTGGAATGTTCGCTGAGGTAGCTCTGTTGGAATCAATGGCTCTTTGGTCTGCGATGGCCTCTTCGCCTGACAGTGCTTGCATTCTTCAACCAACTTCTTCATTCTGGCGCTGATTCCGGGCCACCAAACTGCTTCCTTCATCCTCTCTCTACATTTAGTGATCCCTTGATGACCCTCGTGGATTCTGCGTAGAATGTCGTCCTGTAGCGAAGCTGGGACCACGATGCGCTTTCCTCTAGTAAGAAGACCCTGATTCTCGCTGAGTTCACTGCGCACTGCGTAGTAGTCACGCAATCCATCCTCAACTTCGGTGATGTACTGCGGCCATCCTTCACGCGTATAGCGAAGTGCTTCTTGGATCAGTCTGTCTTTCTTCGTCTCCACTGCGATTTCTTGCATGCGTTTGTCTGATGCTGCACAAGACCAGGAAATGTCCACACCGTGTAGGTAGGCTTCCACATCTTCAATGAGTGTTGTGACCTCGTCTTGCTGTTCAGTGGTGAACTGAGGACTGCGGGAGAGAGCATCTGCGACGACAAGCTTCTTCCCCGGCACATACTCAGCTTTGACGCTGAACCTCATGAGACGCATCAGCATCCTTTGACATCGTATGGGCGTATCTTGAAGGTCTTTGTGGTTGATGATGGGCACGAGAGGCTTGTGATCTGTCTGAAGCGTCACGTTTTCCAGGCCTACCAGGTATCTGCTGAATTTCTCACATGACCAGACTGCTGCCAGTGTCTCTTTCTCGATCTGGGCATATCTGCGTTCTGTGGTTGTCAATGTTCTTGAACAGTATGCGACAGGTTTCATGCCTTCGGGGTGTTCTTGCAGCAACACTCCTCCGATCCCATAACTGCTCGCATCTGCGCTGACGACTGTCGGCTTCCTCAGATCGTAGTGTGCTAGCGTTGGCGCTGAGGTAAGCATCTTCTTCACAGTCACCATGGCCTGGATCTGTGCTGGGCCCCATGTCCATGCTTGGTTCTTCTCCAGAAGTTGTGTCACTGGCTGGAGTACACTGGACAGGTTGGGCAGGTAGCGACCAAGGAAGTTGATCATACCAAGCATCCTCCTCAACTCGGGCACGTTGGTTGGATCTGTCATGGTCATGATGGCTTCCAGTTTGGCTGGATCTGGTGAGATGCCGTTCTTGCTGATTCGATGACCCAAGAACTCGATCTCATGCTTCCTGAGTTCGCATTTCTCCCGATTCAGCTTCAGGTTGACGCTGGCCAGTTTCTTAGTCACGCTTTCAAGATGTCGCTCGTGTGCTGGTTCATCCTCACTGTGGACCATCATGTCATCGAAGAAACAAATGACGTTGGACTCATCCTTCAGTATGTTCTCCATGGTTCTTTGGAAAATCTCTGGAGCTGAAGTTATGCCGAATGGCAACCTCTTGTAGTAAAATCTACCGCATGGGGTAATGAAGGTAGTGAGCTTTGCTGACTCTGGGTCAAGTGGAATCTGGTAGAATCCTGATGTGGCGTCTAACTTGCTGAAAACTGCCGACCCAGACAGCTTGTGCAGGATGTCTTCGAGCGTGGGGAGTGTGTAGCGCTCACGCTTGACTGCTGCATTCAGATGCTTGTAGTCTGTGCAGATTCTCACTGATCCTGACTTTTTCATGACTGGCACTATCGGTGCACACCAATCTGTTGGTTCTGTCACCTCTTCTATAATCCCAGCCTTCTGCATCTTTGTGAGTTCATCTTTGACTTTGTCTAGCAGAGGTATTGGGATCCTTCTTGCTGAGTGAACACTGTAAGCTTCAGATTCTGCTTTCAGAACGATCTTCACTGGTGGGCACTGGACAGGTTTGTCATCCAGCTCACCGAAGGGCATCTCCACAGCTTCAACCCTCATGACTAGGCCCATTCTTGCCGCTGCTTCTCTGCTGAGAAGGTTGTCTGTCTTTGACTGTACGACGAAGAGTCGAAGCGAGTGAAGCTGGTCGTGAACTTTGCTAATGGCCACAAATTGTCCCTCACACTTTAGGATACCTCCTGGACTACGCAGGATTGCGCTGGTTTTGCTAAGTTGTGGGCAAGGCTTCAGCTTTCGGTACTGCGCTGATGAGATAACGGACACGTCTGCTCCAGTATCAATCTTGAATGGGACGTCGCATCCTCCAAACTTTAGTGTCGTCATCCACGGCGGTTCCTTTTTGCCTTCTGAGCACAATGTTCCTACAAAGTGTTCCTCTCGGCTTGCTTGAGCCTCTTCTGAATGCCCCCTCTGTGATGCCACCTCCATTTGTGGTTCATCTATGGCGTTGACTGCCTTGCTTCTGCAGACTGCTGCGAAATGGTTGTTGCGTCCGCACTTGTTGCACTTCTTGCCTTGTGCTGGGCACGCTTGTCTGTGGTGCTGACGACCGCAACGTGAACAGCTGGCCTCTTGCAGCAATACAATACAATACAATACAATACAATAACTTTATTAATCTCTAAAAGAGAAATTACATTGCTGAGCGTTTGTGTCCGTAATAATAACATACATAAAACATTCAAAATAAACATTTGTTCTTTGTCCTGAGAAAATATAGCACATTGGTTATCACATAAGAAAGTATATTAAAAATAAATTAACATGCATTCACCATCAACAATGCACAAAAGAAAGTCAGCACCTTGCGGGTTATCACATATTGTCTAAGATTAAGAGAGTTGAATGCAAAACAAAATCAACAATACTGAAACAATACAGAACACTGACCCCGTGCATCAGAGCGACAACACCAGCATCTACTGCCCTACCTGAGAATTGAAGATGTGAATTGCAGATGGAATGAACGAATTTCTGTAGCGTGTGGATCTTGCGGTTGGTTGTCTGAATCTGTTGCTCCTGTCTGTCCGTCTACTGTCAAATTCCGGTCTGAGTGGGTGCGAGTCGTCAGCCAAAATCTTCTGTACCTTGTCAGTCAGTCGTCGTTCATGTGTTGATGTGAAATTGTCCTGCTTCCTCCCAACCACCCCACTTGCTTTCCTGATGAATTTATCTAATCTATCCCTGTCTTGCTTGTTGATGTTGCCACCCCAACACACGGAGCCAAAGTACAACACACTATTGCACGTTGAAGTGTAAAACATCTGAAGGATTTCTTGTCTGATGTTAAAAGACCTGAGTTTTCTCAAAAAGTACAGGCGAGAGTGGAGTTTCTTCACAAGGGCATCAGAGTTTGGTTTCCATGTCAACTTATTGTCTATAATCACCCCCAAATACTTATACTGCTCTACCTTCTCTACGACCTCCCCCTTGATCACTATCTCCCTGTGTACATGTTCCCCCCTCCTGTTGTCCATTATCATTTCCTTTGTCTTCCCCACATTAAGCTCTAAATAGTTGTTTTCACACCACCCCACAAACCTATCTACCTCCTGCCTGTAGTCAGAGTCGTCGTCAACAGTCAGCAGTCCGGTCAGTCCAGTGTCGTCAGCAAACTTGGTTATGGGGCAGGAGTCACTAGAACTTCTGAAATCTGCTGTGTAGAGAGAAAAAAGAAAAGGTGAGAGTAC
Source organism: Littorina saxatilis (assembly GCF_037325665.1). NCBI lineage: Eukaryota > Metazoa > Mollusca > Gastropoda > Littorinimorpha > Littorinidae > Littorina > Littorina saxatilis. The sequence continues at coordinate 15,992,116 of NC_090256.1, read as the reverse complement.
TGTGCCTTGTGGTGCCCCTGTGTTTGTGCAGATTGTGTCTGAAACTGATTGCCCCCCCACCCTAACATACTGTGGCCTGTTTGTCAGGTAGTCCATAACCCAGAGGATGGTGGCTGCTGGGACATTCATGCTAAAAAGCTTCTCCGCCATTAAATGAGGCTGTATAGTATTAAAAGCGCTGGAAAAATCAAAGAACATCAAGCGAATATAAGAGCCAGGCTTTTCTAAATGAGAGTAGATCTTGTTTAAAACATTCAACACAGCATCATCAACACTCCTGTTTTTCCTGTATGCAAACTGACATGGATCAATAAAATCTTTCACACAATCACTCAATTTGAACAAAACAACTCTCTCAAAGACTTTCATACAAACAGAAGTAATTCCCCCCGCCTTGGGTTGAGCCGCCTCTGCCTGGAGTATAACTACTGCCACCTCTACAAGCGCTGCCAGCGCTACCTCCACGCCTGTTCCGTTGATCACTACCTCCGCTTTGTCTGCGCTGTAGTGCGTCTACACTTGACTGCCGCTGGTCTGAGAGCTGTGACTTTACCAGTTCATACTGCCTAGCGTCCTGCACAGCACCTTGTAAGGTCAAGTCCGGTTTTAACTGCAGTTTTTCTGAAAGTTCAGTGTCTAGGACTCCTAACACCAATCTGTCCCTAATGGACTCTTCTTTGTTTGGGAACTCCGCTGTTGCAGCTAACTCATGCAGTGCACGAACATATGTTTCAATGTTTTCTTCAGGCTTCTGATTTCTAACGTGGAATCTAGCTCGTTCATGGATAATGTTTCTTTTTGGAACAAAATACCCATCAAATTTGCCAAGGACAACATCAAACTTCTTTGAGTCTGCATCACTCAGTCCGAATGAAAGAAATATTCTCTCAGCTTCATTTCCCATCGCATAGATCAAAGCACTGACCTGTACCTTTTCCTCATCTTTATCCAGTTTGGACGCTGACCTGTATCTCTCAAAACGCTGTTTCCATTCAGGCCATTTTGTAGGTTGCGTGAAATCGAATGCGTCGGGCGCTTTGAAAGGACCCATGACTCTAGTCTAGTTCTGCTTGCTAGGTCTCGCCACTCAAGTTTCTGTTTTCTGAAACTAAATTCAGTTCGATTTGCTAGAGACGTCGGTACTGACCACGCTGCCACCATGTAGCGTTATGCTATTAGCATAATGTAGCTGTCATACTCACACAACTAGCCCAACAGTCGGATAGTTTGGAAAGGTGTTTATTCAGACATGATGTCAAGATGGCGACCAAGATGGCGACGACGGTGTCGAGTCCCCGGATGCTCATTAGCATATCAAGGGACGTAATACACATAGACTACGCGACAGTCACCTACACGACCACCCGTTGTCTTCAGCAGCTGAGTGAGGCGCCTGACTTCCCCACGATTCCCTGCTTCGTTCCACGCCAACCGGCACTCCAATCAACGAAGCAGTAGTAGGGAAGAACTATTTACGGGACCAGCGCTTTTACAGACAGCTATCTTTCCTATCTATACACGGGAGCAGCGTGTTATCATTTTCTAAACTTTAACTGGCATTTTTGTCAGTGACCTATTTTTACGTTTTGAACCTAAAAACATCTTTTGGAGTGAAGTCTCGAGGGAGGTGGCGAGATAGTATATAAACAGGCGTCTGAAACTTATACTTTTGTTGATTCTATCTATTTGTATGACTGCGAGAGTGGATCGTGGTGTGGTTAGTTAGTCAGCAGTAACTAACCGTTCATAATCACCTTTTGTGATCAGTGAAACGTGACATATTGAAGATTGAATTTATCAAAGTGTTGTTGCAATATCAGCGTGACTTATAACCTCCAACCATTAGACTTAACACATCATCCCATTAGCACTTCCAGTGTGTGCTGTTAACCTCCAACCATTAGACTTAACAAATCACCCCATTAGCACTTCCAGTGTGTGCTGTTAACCTCCAACCATTAGACTTAACAAATCACCCCATTAGCACTTCAAGTGTGTGCTGTTAACCTCCAACCATTAGACTTAACACATCACCCCATTAGCACTTCCAGTGTGTGCTGTTAACCTCCAACCATTAGACTTAACACATCACCCTATTAGCACTTCCAGTGTGTGCTGTTAACCTCCAACCATTAGACTTAACACATCACCCTATTAGCACTTCCAGTGTGTGCTGTTAACCCCCCTTCCCGTGCATGCTACTTTTCACACCTATTTCTCAAAAAGACAACGAAAATCTATGGCCTCTGTCATCTATTTCATGAAATGAAAAAGCGAAAGAGAATCAACGTTTGTTTTTATCAAACTTTACTTTGGACTACATGTAATAATTAATCTTCTGAGAACTCCAGGTGTCTGGCCACGCTCACGATGTTTTCTCTTGGAAGTAACTTTCTGCATCTACACAGTGATGCCCTTCGGCCTTACTTTGTGAATAACAGTTGCTCGATATAAGATGTCCTACCGCTATAGCTAAAGAAAACAGCCAACTACAGATGTTAGTCAGTTTTAGCCCTGACCGAATATGTGCACGCGCTGGCCTAGCTGGCCCCTATGACCCCAATAACCCCTGCTTTGCCCTTGGTGGCTAGGGTGAGAAAGGTGAGAACCGTGTGACACAGATCAGAGATCACATCAGTCTATAGGACAGTCCAGGCTAGGTTGAGAGAGGTGAGAACCGTGTGACACAGAGAGATCAAATCAGTCTATAGGACAGTCCAAGCTAGGTTGAGATAGGTGAGAACCGTGTGACACAGACCAGAGATCACATCAGTCTACAGGACAGTCCAGGCTTGGTTGAGAGAGAAGTGAGAACCGTGTGACAGATCAGAGATCAAATCAGTCTATAGGACAGTCCAGGCTAGGTTGAGAGAGGTGAGAACCGTGTGACACAGATCAGAGATCACATCAGTCAAAAGGACAGTCCAGGCTAGGTTGAGAGAGGTGAGAACCGTGTGACACAGATCAGAGATCACATCAATCTATAGGACAGTCCAGGCAAGGTTGAGAGAGGTGAGAACCGTGTGACACAGATCAGAGATCACATCAGTCTATAGGACAGTCCAGGCTAGGTTGAGAGAGGTGAGAACCGTGTGACACAGATCAGAGATCACATCAGTCTATAGGACAGTCCAGGCTAGGTTGAGAGAGGTGAGAACCGTGTGACACAGATCAGAGATCACATCAGTCTATAGGACAGTCCAGGCTAGGTTGAGAGAGGTGAGAACCGTGTGACACAGATCAGAGATCAAATCAGTCTATAGGACGGTCCAGGCTAGGTTGAGAGAGGTGAGAACCGTGTGACACAGACCAGAGATCAAATCAGTCTATAGGACGGTCCAGGCTAGGTTGAGAGAGGTGAGAACCGTGTGACACAGATCAGAGATCAAATCAGTCTAGGACAGTCCACACTCCGAGCACAGTTTTCATCCTGGCCTAAAATGAGGTAGGATGTGTGTGTGTGTGTGTGTGTGTGTGTGTGTGTGTGTGTTTGTGTGTGTGTGTCTATGTGTGTGTGTGTGTGTGTGTGTGTGTGTGTGTGTGTGTTTGTGTGTGTGTGTCTATGTGTGTGTGCGTATGTGTGTGTGTGTGTGTGTGTGTGTGTAAGGGCGGGGGCCAGGTGTCAAAAATCATACGACTATGTGAAGTACTAACAAAGTACCAACTCTAGGTTGTAAAGCATGTTGTAAAGCATGGTGTAAAGCATGATGTAAAGCATGGTGTAAAGCATGATGTAAAGCATGGTGTAAAGCAGCACAGACTGGTGCAGGCTTTGACACACACTGCGAGGTGAACACGGTCAGCGCCTTCCCAACCATCGTTCACCCAGGGTCACTGTTTGCTGTGAAGAGTACAGAAGATCACCTGGAATACACTGCATCAGTGCATGATTTAGTGTTACCTGTGACGGCGTACAGATGATCACCTGGATCACACTGCATCAGTGCATGATTTAGTGTTACCTGTGACGGCGTACAGATGATCACCTGGATCACACTGCATCAGTGCATGATTTAGTGTTACTTGTGACGGCGTACAAATGATCACCTGGATCACACTGCATCAGTGCATGATTAAGTGTTACCTGTGACGGCGTACAGATGATCACCTGGATCACACTGCATCAGTGCATGATTTAGTGTTACCTGTGACGGCGTACAGATGATCGACTGGATCGCACTGCATCATTTAGTGTTACGGTAACAGTTACCTGTGACGGCGTACAGATGATCGACTGGATCACACTGCATCAGTGCATGATTTAGTGTTACCTATGACAACGACATTACCCCAACTAGGCATGATGCCCAGGGGCATTTTGCTGACGTTGTTGGCAACTTCTAAATATACGACAGACGAAGAAGAAAATGTAAGTTTTACGCCCTCACGGCAAAGCCATTACGGGCATGTTACACGGGGAAAACTCAGCTTTGTATAAAAAAAAATAATAATGTAGACAGCTGAAATGGGCTGGGGACCGGGTTGGGTCGTCTTGGGTCAGTGCTGAAATGGTTACTTTGTGGGCTGTTGGCCGAACGGACACCCGGGCTTCCTGTTTGTGCATGCATGTATTCATGTTTCCAAGGCCTGAGGCTTTCGCTGTGACCCTGGGATCTTTATCGTGCGCGGCATGCGTGCACACGGGGGTGTTCGAACACCGAGAAGAGTCTGCACAAAGTTGACTCTGGGTCACATATCCCGCGCCAAACTTGGGGGTTGAACCAACCAACCAACGAACTTGGGGGTTATACGACCGACATCTTAGTTCCTCATATAAATCCTATTTTGAGAAGAGTGATATATCAGTTCATCAGGCTGCGATTCAACACTGTGCAAGTCGCAATGGATGTGCCATTGTTTCTCATCACGGTTTTCTTTGCACTTCCTATAATTGCACAATTGTCGCATATTAGGGCCTTCTTAACCTAAACCCCCTCCCCCCGCTTTAATTCTCTCTCTCTCTGATTTTTCCTTTCTTTCCGCTTACGATCCGCATCGACCCCCCCCCCCCCCCCCCCCATGCACACACACACACACACGCAGGTGGGCGTTCCGGCACAAACGCACACTCCCCATGCCCCAGCACCTGTGCCGTGTGACACTGACCGGGCCGGGTGTCAATACAGGTGCAAACAAACGAGACTCAGCATAGCGCAATGTCAAACAGTATGAACACCACCTGTGCGCTCAGCTGCACGAACAAACAATGTCAGTGCATTTCAAGTGTTGTCAAGGGTTGATGATACAATTGCATAATATAGCATGACTTCCCTTCTTTTTCTCTGTTATTCTAGTGAGAAAATATTCAGCGATATTTCATCGTTGGCCTAAAGTTCGGCCTTGACCTAGGCAAAATAACTTGCGCAGCCGCAGTGACAAGTAAATGGAAAACTTGAACGAAATTTACAGCTGCAGCACTTAAAGGCTGCCATATTCGTAGCGTTCATTAATTAATTCATATTGTTTACATGTGCCAATAATGTTCAGGGGCGGATCAGTTCATTTTATGGGGGGGGGGGGGGGGGGGGGGGGGGTTCCAAAAGTATATTGTGAAGATATGGGAGCGAAGCCGAGTTTCAGGCAGCAGATTTTGTCACTGATTAATACTTCAAAAAACACAATTTTTTTTTTTTGGCTGGGGGGGGGGGGGGGGGGGGGGGGGTTCCGGAAACCCCAGAACCCCCCCCCCCCCCCCCCTCGTCCGCCCCTGATGTCCCTGATGTTATAAAACTGTACCTAAGGGGATATAATAACGATTGGCTGTAGCTTTCGAACACAGAAAAAATTATTTCAGTATTGCAAAGTGGTGTTGATAGTGTCGAATGTAAACAGAACAGTCTCAAACGCCATCTTTGGTTTACGAAACGTCACGACGTGAAGTCAACGGTCTAAAACTAGCACAAGTCCTGGAGAACTGTTGCAAAACAATGCAATAAAGAATTAGTTATTTCGTGTGATTGGTAAGGACTTCAAACTTAAAACTTTGCAGGAAGCTTAATTCATACATCCCCGCAACGATGGGAAAAGCCCTGGAAGTAATTAAACTAATTAAATAGGACTATGTCAGCCTTTAACGTTTATTTCGTGCGTAGTCAGGAGTGTACCTTAACTTTTTTTGCTACCGGCCAGGGGGGCCGGTAAGTCAAAAATTGAACCGGCCCCCCCCAAATCCCAACCGTCCCCCAACCGGCCTGGATTTCTTACAACCGCCCCAGTGGCTCGTCGCGTGCTAACCACATACACAAAAGACATACATTCATACTTATTATGCATACATGTGGATTTGCACTACTAATAACTACCACAAACACACACAAAACTTGATGACTAAAATGCTATCTATATATATATACGACTAGTGTCTGTGTGTGTGTGTGTCTGTGTGTCTGTGTGTCTGTGTGTCTGTGCGCGATGCGCGGCCAAGGTTCTCGATGGATCTGTTTCAAATTTGGTGATCATATTCAGGTACACCCTGGACACAACCTGGTCGATGAGATATTTCAACACGTGTTCTCAGCGCGCAGCGCGGAACCGATTTTGGTTCCACCTCAGCTATTTTGGTTCCACCTCAGCTTACCCGGGCCCCCATACCGACACACCATAGCCGCTACACCACATCACAACGCCAAAGTTCTCGGTGGTTCTTTTTCAAATTTGGACACCGTATTCAGCTACACCCCGGACACAATATCATCGATGAGATATTTCAACACGTGCTATCAGCGCGCAGCGCTAAACTCATGTTCGTTTTTGTGTTTATTTCACCATTATAAGTAACTCTTCCTTATCTTCTCCAGTGTTTGGCGTTTATCTCCCTTCCTTCGTGTGGCTTTCCCGTTCAGTTGTAAGTTACTATTTATTTTTAGAATGTCACTGCGCTGTTCAGAACGCTTCCCTTGCACCCGTAAGTTGTTCTTACTGTCAAAGTGAAAAGGTCGAATCAATTTATAGCCACGCGAAAAATACACTCTCACCTATCTCTATATATTTATAGATACAGATATGCATATATATATACGGCTTCTCTGTGTGTGTGTGTGTTTGTGTGTGTGTGTAGGCAAAAACCTATGTATTATAGAGTTCTGTTTGTGATGGGGTCTAGCGGCTTTTGTCTGTCTGCATGTTCTGGCATGTGAGAAGCCACAGCAGATAATATAGGGCTAAGAAATAAGCTCTAAAATTCTCAATCCCGTTTGACAGGACTTCGCCTTTCAAAGGTGATTGTGGTGAACCGCCACGCTGTCTGTCTCTGTCGCGCCGTTCACCCCAAATTCCCGTTTCTGAGAGTGACTATTTTTAGAATGTCACTGCGCTGTCCAGAACGCTTCCCTTGCACCCGTAAGTTGTTCTTACTGTCAAAGTGAAAAGGTCGAATCAATTTATAGCCACGCGAAAAATACACTCTCACCTATCTCTATATATTTATAGATACAGATATGCATATATATATACGGCTTCTCTGTGTGTGTGTGTGTTTGTGTGTGTGTGTAGGCAAAAACCTATGTATTATAGAGTTCTGTTTGTGATGGGGTCTAGCGGCTTTTGTCTGTCTGTATGTTCTGGCATTTGAGAAGCCACAGCAGATAATATAGGGCTAAGAAATAAGCTCTAAAATTCTCAATCCCGTTTGACAGGACTTCGCCTGCAGAGGTGATTGTGATGAACCGCCACGCTGTCTGTCTCTGTCTCGCGATTCACCCCGGCGAAGCCGGGTATTCCTCTAGTATTTTAATATATGTATAATTAACCTTGTTTTAATAAAGAATTTAAAATAAAAGCCACCACAAAGAAACAAGAAATCAAAACAACATTCACACCCTGTCACACAATCATACACTAAACCTCACTGAAAGTTACCCCCTTTATATGTACCCCCTACCACACAATTTACAAAATAATTTACTGTGGAACTTTACTTACCACATAAACACAAGCTTTACACAAAAGAGTAAATCAGCAATTTTTTTTAATTTAAATTGTGTTTTTTGTTGTGTAAAACCAAGTATAAAGAGCTGACTACAATTTTTTTTCAAAGTTGCTTTCTTGTTTTGTTTCTTTTTCTTTATGTGTGTGTTATTAATATTACTGTTAGATCAAGCAGAAGTATAAAAGTTGCATACCAGCCAAATTTACCACAGCTTAAGTCATAAATAATCAAAAGCATTATATTTCATTTCTATTTCCTAATGAAAACAAACAGATGTTCAGATTTCCTGATCCTGTTTACAGGTGATCTTTATGCTTTTGATTTAGAAGAGTTGCAGAGTTGCACCCCTTATCCTATTGTTGAAGGTCTGTCTTTTCTTCTTTATCACATATACTGGATCGTTTTTTTGTGTTACTTCCTTAGTTGAAGGGAAATAATTGACAGCAGTAGTACTGTCACTACTTGTACTAAGTTGGTCAGCAAAGCTGGTGTTAACATATTTCAGAAAACGGTCTTAATAAGTATCCCTGCAGTCAATGACCTATACATTTCCCAGAAACTGGATCAGTGGTACATAGCAGGCACATCAAAGGAAAAATACAGAGGGGGAATATGTTTGCTCTGGATGGGCGGTCAGATCAAAGGCAGATGCATTGTAAAAGCTGGTTGGCCTTGAGACCTGGGTCAATGACCGGTACTTGCAATCTGAACACAGCTGCCTGTCCAGACACTGACCTTCTTACCCGGGGTCAATGACCGAGTTTTTATCTGAGAGGAAACTGTTACAACATGTGAAAGTCTCTGAAGGATTGGTCAGCGCAGGGTAAGATAAGAGAGGGGGTGAAGTGAATAACGCAAAGAGGGGAGAGGGAGGGGGGGGGGGGGTGGCGGCTCGTGGCACTGGAGGGGTGATGACACGGTCAAGTGAGGCGGAGGGGGGTAGCTGTCTAGCCAATGAATCAGAATCAGAATCAAAATCAGAATTTATTGTCATTAAAGCACAGAGCCTATTGACATCATGTATACAAGATACATAAGTACAGGAAAAACAGCAATATAACATAACATACATGTAATACAAAACCAAGTGGAACAGGGTGAACAAAGAGGACCTGAAGATGAGCATAAGTTATTGGGGACAGTCGGAAGACGCATTACATCTGCGTAGTTGAAAACAATCGTACACATATTTTGCCAATTGCCTTTGGATGTCGCTGTCAGTAAACAAAGAACTGACTCTTATTTCATCACTGCCGGTGGAAGTATTCGGTAATAACTGTTGCCTGAGATGAGCATACATTGTACACGAATCAAGGAAGTGAAGTTCATCCTCCACCACTCCACAGTTTCTGCATAGTCTTTCCTCCCTTGGTGTTCCCGTGTATCTGCCCTTTTCGATTTCTAAGTCATGGGCACTTATAGTTTGCTCATAGCGTCAATGTGTCTGGCCTTGATTGGTGGTAGTCAATAGTAGAGAAGTGACAGATTTAGAGATCGCCCGCGAGAGTTATTTGTTCGCCGGCCGTTCCGATTTAACTACGTTGCCTAACGACTTTGTGCTTCAGCGAAATTTGAACCCGCCCGGGGGGGCGATTTCAGAGGAATTTCGAACCCGCCCGACGCGATTTGAACCCGCCGGGGGCGATCGGGCGACCGCCAATATTCAGCCCTGCGTAGTGTTCTTCTTCTTCTTCAGCGTTCCAGCGTAGTGTTAAAATTGCGCCTTGCCAAGACTGACACAAAATATAGTTCTACAACTTCTCCTTACTTTGGTCATGCCATATATACGTTACAGCTCCGAATCATCCATGGTATCGCGTGGTATTTTGTCTCGACGGGGTGAATGAATATAATGAAGTCACTCTCGGCAGAGCCTCGAGTGACGTCATCATATTCATTGACCCAGTCTCACAAAATACCACGCGATATCATGGATGGACGGAGCTGTATACAATACTACCTCTGCAGACAGGGTTGCCTGCCTCAGACACAGGTGGGGATTACCAGAGACATACATTGAATCTCTGGGATTACGAAACTGGCTCAGTGCTTCACCCAAAGGGAGACTGTTAATTGCCTGCAGCTGGACACGGCTAATGCACACCAGTACTTTTCATTTAAAGAATAATGAATGGACACAAAACACCCTGCCACACAGTGGTACCCCCCCCCCCCCCCCGGGTAAATGGTAGTTGGTTAGTCAGTGCATACTAGTAATTAACCAAGTTTAACAGGTTCGACTTGTCTTCAAAATGTGCCCCGTAGCAATGTCCATGTTTCCTCGCCTCCCCTGTTTCTTTTCAAACAATATCAGCGTGAGCCGGTGTAACACGAAATTTTTACTCCACGAAAAATTTACTCCGGAGTAAATATTTCGTACGAAATTCTTACTCCGAGTACACTTTTCGTACGAGAAAAGAACTCCCCAAGGCACGAAAAAATTACTCCCTCTGGACACGAAATTTTTACTCCCCATTTTTTTTTACTTCCAGTAAAAATCTCGTACGCAAAAATGGGATGCGGGCGAAGGGATAATGCCAATAAGTGATCTCGCGCACACGAATGTCGCGCTACCCTCCTTCCACGGCTTCCACCACCAAGACTAACAGGGGACAAGGGAGTAAAAATTTCGTACACCTGGCATGGGAAGTTAAATTGCTCGTGTTGGGGTGAAGTAATTAATTCGTTATTTATTCGTCAGGGGAGTAACATTTTTGTACGAAATGTTTACTCGGAACTCACCTGTCTTGGGGAGTAATTTTCTCGTGCAATGGGGGAGTGCTTTTTTTGTAAAGGGAGTAAGTTTTTCGTACGAAATGTTTACTCCGGAGTAAAAATCTCGTGGGAGTAATTTTCTCGTGTTACACCGGCAACGGTTATCTGAAAGCATGCCACGAATCAGATGGATTACTAACGTCTGCTCTACACTGACATGTATATTATATAAGTGTGAAGAAAGGCCATTCAACCCTGCATGCCTCTCTACGTTACAATCCAATCCGCAGCAGTCAAGGCAACAGCACGTCGGAGTTGTATAATGCAAGCCGTCGCTGCACTGTACACATGCATTTGGAGGCAGGCACTATTTATTTGTTGTTGTTTTATGGTGTGTGTGTGTCAGAGTGTGTGTGTGTGTGTGTGTATGTGTGTGTGTGTGTTGTGTGTGTGTATGTGCGTGCGTGCGTGCCAGTGTGTGTGTGTGTGTGCGCATATATGTGAGTGTAAGCGTGTGTATGTGTGTGTGTGGTACATATATCTCTCTCTCACTCTGTGTCTCCGTCTTCCTTCTGTTCTCTCTCTCTTCTGTTGCTCTTCTCTCTCGCTCCCCTACCCTTCTCTCTTCCTCTCTATGTTTCTCTCTTCGAGCTCGTATTTTGAGGAGGGGGGAGGGTGTGTGTGAACATGTGGCCAACATGCAAGCGGATTATTGAGTGTTGATTGACCCGCCGCCGAGTGCGTGCCACGTGAAGGAAGCCCCATGTCGGAGAGATATTTATGCCTCAATCGTTACGTCGCCTGGAATGTTGCTGCCCCATCACTTTCAATTGGACACTACTGTGCACAAAATGTACAAAGCCAGGTGGGTTTTTTATGATGCTTTTTCTCTCCCCCCCCCCCCCCTTCTTCTTATATTTCTTTTGTGGCAGTTATTCGTAAAATGCGGCCATGAAACTGAAAGAAGAAGTATGCGGTAATAGTACCAATGGAATTTATTGAATAAACTTGTTTAAACCAAAGAAGAAGAAGAAGGCGATATTGAAATAAACACATAATCGAGGTTCACCAGTACATTGGGAATGGAGGGGGGCGGGGGATAGTCAGTGTGGAGTTTATGCGAGATCAACAACTGAAGCCGGTGAGTAAAATGGCCTGAGGCGTAAAATGTGATCCCTAGACCAGTAAAGGCGATACCTATATATATATAGATGTCTGCAAAATCAACGTGAGCAAAATTCACAGAATCCTCCATTGTGTGTAACACAAACTCGTGTAAAAAGCCTCCACGTTAAATGACCCTGGCATGACATCCAAACTCCACCACACTGCTGTATACCTGTCATCCAGGCGACCTGATTTCACGACCATGGCTTACGTATTCGCCACCAAACATTCTTACATCAAGTAGGATCAGCCACACTGATAACGACAAAGGTACGCATGTACTCTAACCACTGAGTACCCAAACCTAACTATGCAGGTACACGATATGATTTTGACCAAGTGAACAAAGCTAGGGGCCAAGAAATTTCCCTGATTTTTACTGAATGTGACGGGACATGACATGGAAGGCAAAGAGGCGTACAGCTAGTGAATATTCCTTTCCTTGTTCCTGCGTCTGGTTTCACTCCTCTCCCCCCCCCCCCCCCCCCTTTCTCATCGTCTCTTTCATTTGACATCCAGTACAACTTGCATGCTCCCAACACACACACACACACACACACACACACACACATATATATATACATACATACATACATACATACATACATACATACATACATACATACCTACATACATACATACATACATACATACATATACACACAAACACACACACATACATACATACCTACACACACACATATATATAATTATACACACACACACACATACACAAACAAACACACACACACACACACATACATACATACACACACAAACACACACATACACACACACACATGCACACACAGTGACACACACACATTAGAACCACATACACACCCACACACACACACCCACCCCACCCCCCACACACACTTCATAAAAGCGCAAAAGTTAACCAGGCATTCCCAACATAGACTTGTGAGTAGGTTTTTATTTCGTTCCTAGTTCCATAATTATCATGCCCAGGGGTGAACTGAAGTGGGACACTTTCAACAGGAATCAGGACAGAAAATCGTGAAATAAATCAGAGGGGAAAAATCAAGAAAAAAAAAGAAATCAGGAAATAATGTCTTGTGGTTGCACTGGTCTGAATATGTACAGGTTTTTCTGATATTTCTCGTCTAGTCAAGTTCTTAAAAAATTAAGGCCTTAAAATAATAAGGCCTTATTTTTCTGTGCATCACTACTGCTCACCCTAATAGCAACACACAATAACTTAATGACATATATAGACGACAACACACACACACACACATACACTCACACGCACGCGCACACTCACAAACGCACCTATGCGCGTGAGCGCAAAAAAAGAGATAATAAATGAAAACAAGAGAAAACATTTCCAAACGATAAACATTATGACACAGGTTGAAATCGGTTGTCGCACCTGGTCTCTCCTGTACACCTATACCTAACACACACACACACACACACACACACACACACACACACACACACACACACACACACACACACACACACACAAACACGCACATACAAACGTAGACACATAGACACACAGATACATAAAGACATACCATCACACACACACACACACACACACACACACACACACACACCGTGCCCACAAAAACTCTCTCCCTCTCTTTCTCTTTCTGTCTTTCTCTCTTTGTCTGTCAGTCTGTCCGTCAGTTCGTTCGTCAGTCCGTCTGTCTATTTGTCAGTCAGTCTGTTTGTCTGTGTCTCTCCGCCTCTCTCTCTAACGCCGCTCTCTCTGTGTACCAGCAAAGGGCGGGGAAGTAGCTCAGTTGGTAGCGCGCTGGCTTTGTATCCGGTTGGTCGCTATCAGCGTGAGTTCGAACCCCACGTTCGGCGAGAATCGAAACATAAATCATACCTGAACGAATCAACGGACACTGACTGCTAATAAATTGATCATTTGCTCACTTGTCCGGGGGATATCTAACGTGCAGAATACACGTAGTGCACGAATAGCTTCAACAAACATTTGGAGGTGAACAACTAGAACTCCAAAGCCGATAAATCACAAGGCAAGGAAGCAGCAGTGGACACTGACTGCTGATAAATTCATAATCCAAGGTCAGAGGTCAAGAGCATGAGCGTGGCTGCATGGACGTTATCTAATCGCCAGGTTGCCCCATGACGTGATCTTTCCGGTGTGTTGAGTAATAAAGTGTATGCACGTCACCGAGTGAGGAGCTTATACAAGAGGAAACGGGACTGATAACGGTACAAATCATCTCGTTTGGTTTTAATGGTCACAGATACTGGTGGGAGCGGGTGTTGTGGGTTGAAAGAGACTTGGCTATGCTTCAGCGTGATGTGTAATGTCGTGATGTGTAATGTTGCGTGTGTGGAGTGTAGTTCATTAGTGAAAGTGCTCTCTCTGTCTCTGTCTCTGTCTCTCTGTCTCTGTCTCTCTCTCTCTCTCTCTCTCTCTCTCTCTCTCTCTCTCTCTCTCTCTCTCTCTTGGGACGAAGTTGCGAAATGGTGCACATCAAATGCCATGATACTGCACCCAGAAAAAACTAAAAGCATTGTTATTACCACAAGACAAAAGCATCAGCTAAGTCCTCTTAAATTACAACTGACCTTAGGTACAACTCAAATACAGCAAGTTAAAGAACACCGCATACTTGGTGTAACTGTTGATGAAGAAATGAAATGGCAAACACACATAAGCAACCTCTGCAAAGTGTTATCAAGGAATTTGTATTTGCTGTCAAAACTCAAACATTATGCGAAGTCTGAAACATTAAAAATGTTCGTTCATGCTCATATAATGCCTCATATTAATTTTGCTTCGACATTGTGGGATGGCTGCAGCGATGTTCACTTATTAAAACTCAATTCTTTGTACCGTCGTGCTGCAAAACTTATCCTGTATGAATCGCACATGTCTACAGAAATGAAGTTAAACATCCTTAATTTCCTTCCCCTAAAAACCCACCTTGCATACAATAAGGCTGTCTTTATGTATAAAGTAGTTCATGGTGATGTGCCCAGTTATGTGCAATCCTATTTTACACATGTTACGAAGAGGTATGGGTCTCAAAATTTACTTCCTCCAATTCCTCGTATAGATCTTTATAAATCCAGCTTAGCTTTTTCAGGATCATCTCTGTGGAATTCTTTGCCAATAGAAATCAAACGATCCGCATCATTAAAGGCCTTTAAAAGGCAGTTGCACACACATTTGAGCACACTATAAACTGCCCCTGCTGTCTAGTTTCCATTGTGTACTCGGATAATGTATGCAATGCTCTTAAGTGTTTTGTTTTTTATGTTTATACTCGACCATTATTTTGATGTTTTACTAGTTTAATACTTTGATTAGATACTGTTCCTTTTAGGTATGAAATGATAGCATGTGCTTGTGTGTAGATATGCGAGCGCACGCTCGCGCGCGCGAGCATGTGTGTGTGTATATGTGTGTATGTGTGTGCATGTGTGTGTGCATGTGTGTGTGCATGTGTGTGTGTGCATGTGTGTGTGTACATGTGTGTGTGTGAGTTTATGTGTGCATGTGTGTGTGTATACGTGGGTGTGGATGTGTGTGTGTGTATGTGCGCAGTCTTTGCTTTCGTTTACAATTATTCTCTGTATATGTTCCAAGGACAGGTTGGAAGATTAGGCTAAGCCTAAAACCTTTATCCTTATGTAATAAAGTTCTGAGTTCTGAGTTCTCTCTCTCTCTCTCTCTCTCTCTCTCTCTCTCTCTCTCTCTCTCTCTCTCTCTCTCTCTCTCTCTCTCTCGCTCTCTCTCTCTCTGAATGTCTGTCTGTTTGTCTCAGTATTACATTTTCTGTCTGTCTGTCTCTCCATGATTGTGTAAACAGCTTTGATCTATGTATGTTTTTTTGCTTTTTCTCTAATCACATCTAGTGTCAGTGTGTCTCCCTCTCACTGTCTCTCTCTCTCTCGCTTTCTCTAACTGTCTCTCTCACTCTCTTTCTCTAACTGTCTCTCTCACTCTCTTTCTCTAACTGTCTCTCTCACTCTCAAGTTCACACAGCCCGACATGTTCCTGGCCAAAGACAAAACAACACGCTGCAGGGACACCCAGCTCACGCTCTGGCTCCATCACCTTCAACACCATCCTGAACTCAGGTCAAAATGAAATCGATTTTTTTTACATATTTAGATCTTTTCGTAATGTGTTATGGATGTAAGCAGATTCGCGATCGTCGATAATGATTTTTCATGGTGTGTAATTTTTAAATTACAATGGAATTGATATTTAAGACAGTTTCAAGCGAGCTATTTTTCGCGGCTGTATTTACTGTGCAAACAACTCTAAATATGGCAAAAGTGTCACGTGACAATCAACCGTACGGTTTCCGCGCTCGCTGGAGCAGACGATTTTTTGACAGTGATAGGGGAAGGGCCCCTAATATGGACCACTTTTTGTTTATTGCTGATAACTAGCTTGTTTTCTTGCGAAGAAGTTTCATTTTGTGGTTGGTAGTCCTTCTCTCTTAGTTTAACCGTTTGGCCTAATTAGAGTGAAATAGCTTTGATAGACCTTCAGCAAAAATTAAATACAGACAAAATCACAAATGGTCCATATTAGGAGCCTGGGCGCCCAATATGGACCAATGAAGCGGCCTTCACGAATCACTGTAAAAAGCCCCCTATACTTCAAAATAACATGATACAACTTAGTGTGCAAGTCAGACTAATTTAAATATGCTTTAGATTTAGCTGTTTCGAGTTGATGAGAGCATTATTTGAAGCACACCAGGAAACTGAAGAAGCTTATCAAAAACAGAGTGAAAATAAGTGAAATTATCAACTTAAAAAAAAAGAGACTATTTGTTATATTTTTTGAAATCTCGAGGGCTAGTTATAGGTTATTTTCAGCAAGCTTCTTAATGAATTAATTGAAATTGCCTTTAGCTTTTATTTTCTTCAATTTGTTGAAGGTGGTCCATATTAGGGGACTCACACATACTTTGAGGTTTTGCTATTAGTTTTTGTTTGCAGTAGAATCTCGGGGTACACACTGTTAAAATGTAACAAATACTGTCTTAGCTGTCATATATAACCATTTTTGTGTTATGAAAGGTCTGGCTGTGGACAGAAACGAGTCCGTTTTAGGCGGCAAATTTAGAGTGAACGCTGCCAAAAGTGAAAAAAAGTGAAAAAGCCTAACGGTTTTGAGGTTTGTGTTTCTGCAACTGTTTTGACATGTGCAACTTATCCAGAGAGGGTGAATAAAGCGAATGAAATTGTTTTGAGCGCTCTAGCGCCGTTAGTTTGTCAGAACAGGAGGTGGTCCATATTAGGAGCAGGTCCATATTAGGAGCCTTTCCCCTACAACCATATATTACGGTCTCCTTCCGGCAGCAGTCCCAAAATTTCGACTTGTTTTGACCTTAGAACGATGTTTTTATCATAACTGTGAAGAACAGAACGGAGATCACTGTCGAAGTCGGCCAATCTGCAATCATTTTCGTCTCGCGAACACTGCTCGTGAACAACACTATATGGGAGATAACTCTGTATTCTTGTTTTGATAGATTCGCGCAGGAATTTAGCGTCCGGTCAGAGAGATAACTGGCGATAGCCGTTGAGCGATGATGATCAGAATGCTTCAACACAAGAAGTAAAAATCCCATCAAAAAAGGTTTGAAAGGGGGGGGGGGGGGGGGGGGGGGGGTAGAAAGAAACACAGGCGACAGGGGTGGGGGTGTTAGAAAACGAAATAGACGAAATAACAGTTGTTTTTTTTAATACTGTAAAGGTTCGGGTAAAACAGATCTTTCCTTTCAGCCATTTGTAGATGGTTCGATACTTGATTGAATAGCTGAACATGTTTCTCTTTTATGTGTTTCCGGACTCACTGGACTGACTATCACTTACGGACACAAATAGCCATCTTGACAAAACGCCGACTCCCCCGAGATGCTAGGCTTATTTAGAACAGCTTTTTTCAACCAACCACATTCGTTTCGTGCCATATAAAGAAGTGCAACTTCACAAATGTTGCGTACACGTCATTTCCGGTTGGCGAATCTACTTTCGTTGACTTTGTGATTATGTTTTGGTTATTTCTGTATGGAAACCTTTAATTTATTGGATATAGGTTACCTGATTGTTATTTTAACTGTTCATAATTATCTTCCTACTTTAAGGTCTGGAGTGGACGTTTAAGTCGACCTTTCACTGGATTTCTGTCGCATACATTTGCCTAGGTTGGGCTGGGGAAAATCAAAGATGGCGGCCAGGAGCCGATTGCCGCTTCACGACTTTAGAGTTCTATTTTTTTCCCAATATAAATAGAATACTTATATTTATAGGGCAGACCTTAATTTGTGAACTGTCTCACTTGAAACACTTGTAAATTCTATGAGTAGAGCTTCGAGTTGCAAATTAATCGCACATGATTTCTCCGCTACTGGCGTCTAAACCGCGAAATTTACAACACGCACTACTGTTGAGTTGGTGTTGTGCGCGCGCATTCGAGCGGGCAAAAGAAAATGAGGTGACCTAATGAAAGTGGTGGGCTTTGTTCGCCTCTCTAGTTACATAACAGGGGTGGGTGGGTGGGGGGGGGGGGGGCCGCAAGGGATTAAAACCTTCCAACCGCATCAACTTCAAAGGAATTCACACCCCCTTGAATCAACGCCGATGGTAACCCTAGGTTTTGGCACTAGTAAGCCGTCATAGACTCCCCCGATATTACTGAGTCAGGCAGGCGGCACATTACATAACGGGGGAAGGGGGGGGGGGGGGGTTAAAACCTTCCAACCGTATCAAATTCAAAGGAATTCAAACCCTCTTGACACAACGCTGACTCCTCCGAGATTACTGAGTCAGGCAGGCGGCACGTTACATAACTGACCACCTGCGGGCCCCAGTAACCCGTATACGGGCAAGCTTTAGGCGCTTTACTATATATATATAATGGTTACAGTTCACCCTGTCACAATACAGACCCTGTCACAATTCAGACCCTGTCACAATACAGACCCTGTCACAATACAGACCCTGCACTCCCCCCCACCCCCACCCCCTGGGCTTATAGCAACAAGGCGCGGAATCTGGGCCATTGCTCCCAAAGCAGAAAGGATCCGTGAATGCTGTAACGCCGGCGAAGCGTTTCTCAGCTAGCGAACCTTTGTGATGTCACACTATGCAAACACGATGACGTCACAAGGGGCCTTTGCAGCGCGGTCAGTGATGTCTGCCGGTGTTTGACGAGCCTGGGCGACGATCATTTGTGCACACTCCGCGAAATATGTGCATTTCGCCCTGAATAATTATGCACAATCCCTGCCCCCCCCCCCCCCCCCCACACACACACCTTACTCCCCACTGACCCCGTGGAAACTACCGGTCCACCAATCTGCCAATCCGCCCCCCCCCCCCCCCCTTGAAACCTTCACATCACCTTGACAAGTGTGACCCCCCCCCCCCCTCCCCCAACCTGACCTGGCCTTCAGACATTAGTTGCCGACCGTTGTTTTGGAGCGGTTGCTGAATGTGCATGACTGAGCTTTGAAACAGGATTTCACAGTTAGTAGCTCTTTCTGCATTGTCCATGCATGCAGTGTCAAAGTTTGGCTTCACTTCGGTGCCAGTCAATGTCTATAACAACACGGTCAGAGTGCACCAGTCAATGTCTGTAACAACACGGTCAGAGTGCACCTGGCAATGTCTATAACAACACGGTCAGTGTGCACCAGTCAATGTCTATAACAACACGGTCAGTGTGCACCAGTCAATGTCCATAACAACACGGTCAGAGTGTACCAGTCAATGTCTATAACAACACGGTCAGAGTGCACCTGGCAATGTCTATAACAACACGGTCAGAGTGCACCAGTCAATGTCTTTAACAACACGGTCAGAGTGCACCAGTCATTGTCTATAACAACACGGTCACTCAGAGTGCACCAGTCAATGTCTATAACAACACGGTCAGTGTGCACCAGTTAATGCCGTGTCTACTACATTACGGTCAGAGTGCACCTGGCAATATCTATAACACGGTCAGAGTGCACCTGGCAATGTTTATAACAACACGGTCAGAGTGCACCTGGCAATATCTATAACAACACGGTCAGTCTGCACCAGTCAAGTCTATAACAACACGGTCAGAGTGCACCTGGCAATGTCTATATTCTTCTTCTTCTGCGTTCGTGGGCTGAAACTCCCCCGTACACTACGTGTTTTTTGCACGAGTGGAATTTTACGTGTATGACCGTTTTTACCCCGCCATTTAGGCAGCCATACGCCGCTTTCGGGGGAAGCATGCTGGGTATTTTCGTGATTCTATAACCCACCGAACTCTGACATGGATCATATGGCCACTAGTTCCCAATTCCAGTGGGGAAGCTTGTTTATTTTATCTTGTCAGCGAGCCGCGCGGTGATAAATCCCAGCCGCGTAAACATTGCAGCCAAGGCAAGAAGAAGGGGGAAACTCGGGGACTTTTTCTACATTTATGAAGAGAGGGGGAAGCAGACGACAAAATGTACGCCATCTTGTTATTCAGTTGCCAGGTTGGAAACCTAAAAGTTTGGACTCGATTTGCTTGTTTTTTCATTATATTGATATGTACAATTATTCATATTGCAAAATATAACATACTACAATCCCTTCAAGCTAAAAATGTAGTGTAAAACTGAAGGAACTTGTACTACAGCACTACAAACACAAATTCAGTATAGTTAGAGAGTATTTTACCTGCGTTTGGATTATGATGTTGTTGTTGCAACATTTAAAGCGTGTTCGATGTTTCTGACGGAATCATAAGCGTTTGAAAACAAAAAAGCCTCGGTTTACCAAACCTTTGAGAAAAATGGCTTAGAAAACGAGGATAGTGTATTTTTTGCAAATTTACTGAGACTATTTCTTTACGACAACGACCGGTATCGGACATTCGCTTTGAGGCAAACAAATTCACTCGTTGCCGCCAACTTCATTCAGACCCAATTCCAAAGGAGACAGTGAAACCTGCGAAGATCACAAAGCAGTCTAAATTGCAGACCAACGTGATGCGTACAATGATTAGCAAACTGTTGCTCTTTGAGGTTAAAATTAACTTCTGGAAACAACCAACCCAGTAACCCTTTTGCGTTTTGTAGGAATATTGTAGTTACGGGATTATGGAGATGTGTTTTAAAGAGGGTCTCATCGCAGGTTTCACAGTGACTTTGATCGGTATCTGATTCTGAGCTGCATGGCTTTCCACCCTCCTCAGCCAAGCTAGTGTGCATAGGCACGCGCAACACACACCACTTCGTAACACACTTCGCGGCTGTATAAAAGTGCATATATTTGCCTGGAGATAATGAATTACCAAACATCACAAAAAACAAGTTTAGAAACGCTGCTAGCATGAGCAGGTTCTAGAGGGTTAAGTTCTAAGTTCTGCAGTAGTAAGTCGCCAAACAAAGAGTTTTAAGCTGGGGGGGGGGGGGGGGGGGATGTTACACTGGTACGAAACCTGTGAGTGTATGAGTAAAGACGAGCGCACAGACAACATAATATTAATGAATTCGATTTTATTTCAATTAAAAAAAAGTCTTAAGATCAGGGGCCTGTTAGATTTTAACCCATCTTGTTTCTGCCAAGGCCTAGTGTAACAGACACAGCGCGCCGACGGTCCGGTCGGTGGGGGGTGGGGGCTTGCCGCTATCGGGTTGTCCAAGACGCATGCCGCGAAAAGATTCCAGGCCCCGATAAGAGTAACAGACCACTTTGTTTACAATAGTGAATTTGGCTCCTCAAGAAGAAGTTATCGCCATATGTACAGGATCTTTTTCGTGCGCACTTGGTCAGTCTTGTGTTTGCGTGTACACACGGGGGTGTTCGGACAACGAGGAGAGTCTGCACACAAAGTTGACTCTGAGAAATAAATCTCTCGCCGAACGTGGCACGCCGACAGCGGCCAACTGGATACAAATCCAGCGCGCTACCGATTGAGCTATATCCCCGCCCTGCAATGTCTATATCAACACGGTTAGAGTGCACCTGGCAATGTCTATAACAACACGGTCAGAGTGCACCTGGCAATGTCTTTACTGTCTTTGTGGGGTCCCAAACGACTCTTACAGAGTCAAATCAAGTGGAGGAAAAAAATATACTGTCAAGCTTAGCCACCGTGACGGGGAAAGAAAATCAGATCATGTCCCAGCGCCTCTTTTCATGTAGTCGATACCCTGCAAGTGTTACCCCAGTGCCTATTTTCATGTAGTCGATACCCTGCAAGTGTTACCCCACGGGGAGACAGCAAGAATGACGGGGAACATCTTTATCTTGAAGATTAGCCACAAGATTAATAACGACAGCCACACTTGATAACTGCGACTCAGTGAAACATCCTCTAGTTGTGCTCGGTCATGGAGTTCAGTTCGACTACAGCTCATCACACTGACTCAGCGAGAATGACAAATCCACGTACCCCCCCCCCCCCCCCTTTTAAATCACGACCACACATCGATGCAACTTAAAACTTGATGTTGAGTGTGCGCCAAAGAATCTTCAGTGAAGGGCGAAGCTGCAGGGTGCGAGGAGACAACGGGAAAGTTGCCTTGTTTGTCTTGGGCATTGCCGCCCTGTCTGTCTCGCCATCAGTGCATCACATGCCGCTCAGTGTGCTTTCACCTGATCAACTTTATGTGATGATTCACAGATGGTAGCCATATCCCATCTCTGTGTCACCGCCGTGGCACGTAAAAAGACCTGGGGCAGGTCTGCCAGAAGTGCGGATGGCTGATTACAACTAAACACGCGCACACCTGGGTACACTGATTGGGCAGCGCGACTCAAAAATCTTGTTGCTGCTATCCCGGGACTGAGGAATACCGCACTTCAGTGCAAGTTGTGGCCCGCACGTGACTGCTGCTCGAATCACACAATAATTCATAAGTCACATATTCCTAATTATATTATTTACATACGTTTTTACAGCCGACAAACAGTCAGTTCAATCAATCACAAGTCATGCCTTGTCAGGCATTCTTGTAGCTCCGCCGCGAAGGCCGAGATGAATTTGAAATACGAACGAACCCCCCCCCCCCCCCCCCCCCCCCCCCCCCCCCCCCCCCCCCCCCCCGAGCGAGCGACCTTGCCAGTGCAGTTGCACTTCATGCATGAAGAACAAGCAGGTCCCGAAAATACGAAGAGAGATTGTTGATGGGCATCTAGGTGGCAAAGTCAAACCTCTCTAGTCGTTGCATGCGTTTTCAGTGGCGTTAAATGGTAATGCCGTATGGTCCTTTAAATTGCGACAGAGGCACACAGGTCACCATCTCAGGTCTTGCCAAGCCCCCCATGGGATAAGACCATACCTCCACTTGGACATATCCAAAAATCAACTGCTGCGGACTTGGTGCTTGTTGTGGTAAGTTAGGGTTAGGATTCTTCTTCTGCATTCGATTTTTAAGGGTTTTCCCGACTTCAGATTTTTGATTCTATAAAATATACCCGAGACTGAAATGTTGTTTTCAAATTAAAGAAGTATAGGGCCTACACTTACTTAAGGGAGAAAAGCATTGTATGTTTCTTGCAGTTGAAGGAAATTGGTTGTGAAATTGAATAGATTTCGCCCCAAGATTCGATTTCTTCGAAAACATGTGGGCCTACCGAATCAGTAGTTCCGTCCCGGCCTTGAATGAGAAGGGAAGGATTAGGATGAAGCAAATGTGTCAGTTAAAAAAATAAAAAAATTGTATGAACGAATTTGACCCGATGAATGTAAAGTACCTCCTATGTAAGCCCGATCATCGGTAGGCTTTTCAGTGTGGAGTTTATACAAGGTTAACAAGGCCGAATGAGAAATCTGAATTCGGTGACTGGCGGCAACCTGCAATCTCTGTGCTGGGTCAGTGAATGATGAGGCAACAGAATACTGACGAATACAGACTTACAGAAATCCGTGAAACACCAAGTTCCATACGAACACTGAAAATTAAATACACTGCCAAGTTCAGACGGTCAACTTACGAATAATGAAGTTAGCTGTTTCAGTCAGTCAAGACTTCACTGCCGCTCAGTGTCTGGACTGAAGTCAGCAGCCTCAGCACGGCACTGTGGAACCTCTTTTGTGGTCTTGTTTGTTTACCGACTCTAGTTTTGTTTACCGATCACAGTCAGTAAAAGTCAAGTACTGATTTACTGAACGCCGCTCTGCCCGACTGACGCAGACGACGGTCCTTTTGGATTCCGAGCCAAATTTTATGATGGCATGATTAAAAACAATTTTAAAAAAGAGCCCACATCCTCTGATCGCTTGCACAAAATTAATGTTATTTATTCAGAATGTTATCATTCATACGAACACGGTTTTTGGGAAATTCCACACTGAAGAGAAGCTTCTAAAAGTTTTACTTTATTAGTCTGTCCCTTGCGCTGTAAATCCTACATTTGGAACAACTTGCAGACGACAAAAGATGCAATTGTTTCCGTCTGAAACACAACGAACCAAATCATAACAACGGAAAACGCACCGAAAACCTTTGTTCTCATCTTGCGATTTTTTTTTATCACAAAGCGAGTCACATGTTCCCTGCGCGTTGTGTGTCGATCGTGAACTGAAGTTCGCGTCGCGGCGCGGCCTTTACTGACGTCAGCAGAGGCGTTTATAGCTGTGTGCAGTACAAGCGACCGAAGCGCATTATAGTAAACGCTGTTCCAGACAGCATGTTGGAAAATTTCAGCTCATCGGATGAGTTTGTGGTTGTTGTGGTTCACTGGACTACGCTGTTATTTTGATGATTGTTGAGTGTTAGGAACCTTTGTGGTGATTTTGTTCTTTCAAACGGAGTATACCGGCCGCAACAGCTGAGCGTTTCATAATCATGGAAAGCAACGAAAAACAGAACGGTCCTATGGACGATCCAAAAATTGTGATAATTGGTGCTGGCATTGCAGGGATTGCCGCAGGAAATAAGCTGTCCAAGGAAGGATTTGCAGATTTCAAGATATTTGAAGCTTCAGACCGCATTGGTGGTCGAATATGGAGCGTAGTTACTGGTAAGTTGTCCTACGTGTTCGTTGGGATGGGCATAATGGGGAAGGGTTACACCAACAGTCACTAGATAGATCTACCACCGCAGGTCGTTCTGCGATTTAGAGATTTGCCTCCTATTTTGTTTTAATTGAATTAAGAATAAGACGCTTTTCGAATAAGTTTGGGATCATGTAGGTGTTAGGGGAAAATGAACGGTCCTTGTTTCAAGAAAGACGCAAAACTAGCTTCCATTTCACCCTCGGGTGAAGGTCAGGAAAGGACGGGTTGGTGATATAGGTTAAAAATAGAAGTACTGTGACGAAACATCTGTGTGGTTGGGCTTCCCCCGTCTTTGTTCCCCTTCTCTGTCGTTTCAAACAGACTTGGTTATTGTTGCTACGTGTAAGGGGCAGTGTGGGATAAATCATAACCCAGCGTGGAGAGGAAAAGCTATAGAGAGGAAGTGGGGGATGGTTGTGGGGCACACCTGTTTTATTTACCCACTCACTGCCACGTACCTCAGTACTGTTTCGGCACTGGTTGTCATGCCAGTTTGAAAGTAGCAGTTAAAGTGATGAATCACTCGACACTCTACCACAGAGGTGTCTTACTGCTTATATATATATTGCACCACCGACACATCATATAGAGCAAGGGAACATTTCTCGGAGTCCCAGGATGATCATTTCCGATTTCGATTTCAGGGTTGGGGAAAACCAGGCTCAAAGAGTTTGTTTCCAAGCAACAGTCAATAACAATGTGGGAAGGAGAAACAAAGAAAGTGGCAGCTAATAGCAGGGTTTCCATTAAAAAAAAAAAGGTTACAAAGGAAACATTGGTGCACATTATTTAAGGCTTCCCAACACTCAGAAGTAGAGAATAGTCTCACTCTCTCTCTCAGAGACATCACACAGAAAGAGATCTACCTATGTATTAAAATGCATCAACACTTGTTTTCTTCCCCTAAACATAATACATTCAGAAGTGTAACTGCTATCACCTTTTCCCACAAGGAACCAAGCATCCACTTTTCATCGTAAAACATAATACTGCATGTATACACAGATGTATGGTGTAAGAAAACCGCACCATTCATTTGTTCAGGATGTGTACACAGATGTATGGTGTAAGAAAACCACACCATAAAATTTGTTCAAGATGTGTACACAGATGTATGGTGTATAAATATGAAAACCACACCATTAATTTGTTCAAGATGTGTACACAGGTCTATGTGTAGTGTACTATGAAAACCACACCAATAACTTGTTCAAGATGTGTACACAGATGTATGGTGTAATATGAAAACCGCACCATTAATTTGTTCAAGATGTATGGTGTAATATGAAAACCACACCAATAACTTGTTCAAGATGTGTACACAGATCTATCTATGTATGGTGTATGAAAACCGCACCATTAATTTGTTCAAGGTGTGTACACAGATGTATGGTGTAAGAAAACCGCACCATTAATTTGTTCAAGATGTGTACACAGATGTATGGTGTAAGAAAACCGCACCATTAATTTGTTCAAGATGTGTACGCAGATGTATGGTGTATGAAAATCGCACCATTAAATTGATTAATTTGTTCAAGATGTGTACACAGATGAAGAGGGCAACAAGGCGGAGATGGGGGCTAACTGGATCCACGGCGTGGAGAACAACCCTATCTACGAGATCGCCAATGAAAACCACCTTCTGCAGATGCGCCACAAGGACAAGAGTCTACGCAGCAAGGACGTGTTCATCGGGGAGAGCGGGGATGTGGTGGGTGACAGACTGGTCAAGGAAGTGGACCTGATCTACGGCCTGCTCCTCACGCAGTGCGAGAACTTCTTCGCCAACAACATGCAGGCCACGGACGACGACTCTGTGGGCCAGTTCCTCCAGAGGAAGTTCGCCGAGAAGGTGGACAGGTACGCCAACGGGGAGCGCCACGTACGTGACTTGATCTTTGGTCACAGAAAGCTGTTGGAGTGTTGTATAAGTGGTTGTGACACTCTGGATGAGGTGGCGTTACAAGACTTTGGCAGCTATGAAAACCTGCCCGGCATTCACTATACCATTCCACCCGGCTTTGATACCATATTGGACATTCTGCGCAAAGATATTCCCAAAGACAACATTGTGTTCAACTCTCCTGTACGTTGTATTAACTGGGACCTGGGGCCGGAGTCCAAGTACCCCGTGTGTGTGGAGCTGGAGACCGGAGAGAAACACTATGCAAATCATGTGATAGTCACCGTGTCGCTGGGTGTCTTGAAAGCAGCGTGTGATCGGATGTTCACCCCCAGTCTGCCCACACAGAAAGTGCAGGCCATCAACGGGCTGGGCTATGGCATTGTGGACAAAGTGTTCTTGGAGTTTGAGGAGCCCATCGTGGGCCCGGACATCTTTCGTCTCAACATTCTGTGGGACGAGGACGAACCGCACGAAGCGGACTTGCGTCATTGTTGGTATCGCAAGATCTACTCTTTTGAGGTGGTGCATGAACGGATTCTTGTGGGTAAGCAGCCAAGATTTTCTTTACATTTGTAAGTTTGCTTTTGGTTGAGGGTGTGCATTGTCTGTTTGGAGTCAGCAATTCCTCAAGTGTGTGTATTTTAGGTTTTAGTTTAGGTCATCCTCTTTGAGTTTGCTTTGAGAAAGCTTTAGAAATTAGAGTTGTTTTGTTGAAAGAAAAGGCATCGATACGTGAAGAGTACTGAGTAGGTTTAGCATGAGGGATGGAAAGCTAAAAGGAACATCTGCAGAATTAGAATTCTTACCAAATGAGTGTTGGTGTTTAGGTGAGTGTGTGTGTGTGTTTTAAGAACCAGAACAATTAGTGTGTTGAGTCTCCAAAGAGGTGAGTTCCAACACAAGTAGGTCTGTGCCATGCCATGGTTTTCAGAGTTAGTGATAGTAATTCGAGTTAGTTCTGTAAAGCCTGGGCATAGCTTGAAAGCAATTGTATCTGGTTGAACTGGTTTGATGCCAGCTACTGAGCTAAGCTTATTGCTCTTCTAAACTGAAGTCATTCTTTGACCAGATGCACATACAGGTGTCAGGTTGTACTTGCACACAACTTTCTACCAGCTACTGAGTTAGCTTATAAAAATTGATCTTCTAAACTGAACTTATTCTTTGACCAGATGCACATACCTATGTGATAATACTTTGACGTGAGTTGCTAAATGTGTGTATTAATTTCAGGTTTGGTGTCTGTTGCTTTTTGCTAGGCTGGCTGTCGGGCAAAGAAGCCTTGTTCATGGAGTCGCTCACAGAGGAGCAGATCGGCGAGGATTGTGTTGAGGTGCTAAAAAAAATGCTGAAAAAAGACATTCCTCCTCCAGTCAGGGTCATCAGGTAATCTTCATCTCAAGCAATTGACATCTTTACTTATACTTATTGCAGGGATGTCGTTAGGCGTCGGACATTGGACATAGACCGATTTAAAGGCTCAAATGTCTGATTCACATAGCCGCATTGCGGTCAGATGTCCTATCGTTTTCAACTGAGCGGGGTCATGGTCCGATAAGAACTCCATTCCTTCGGACAGCGCGATATTTGATAATGTTCTTTTCGTGATAGTGCTGAAGTTTTTGGTCGTTTTTTACATTTAGTCAAGTTTTGACTAAATGTTTTAACATAGAGGGGGAATCGAGACGAGGGTCATGGTGTATGTGTGTGTGTGCGTGTGTGTGTGTAGAGTGATTCAGACCAAACTACTGGACCGATCTTTATGAAATTTGACATGAGAGTTCCTGGGTATGATATCCCCGGACGTTTTTTTCATTTTATCGATAAATGTCTTTGATGACGTCATATCACAGGCGGAAGGTATCGTCCACTGGATTACTACTATCACAGAAAGACTACAAGGTACGTCACTCACCTTCGAGTCTTCTGTGTTCTTGGAGTCGCTTCCTGGGGAAAAATATTGTTCAACTTCAAGACGGTTTGCCTCTTCCTACAGTCTGTGTAAGGTCAAATAAATACAGTTGAATGATTGTTTGAACTGTATGTCCAAATGATGGTTAAAAACAACCTGCAAGGGACTGAAGCTGAAAATTAAAGGTACATTCAGTTCAAACAATCCTTCAACAGTATTTATTTGACCTTACACAGACTGTAGGAAGAGGCAAACCGTCTTGAACAATATTTTTCCCCAGGAAGCGACTCCAAGAAAACAGAAGACTCGAAGGTGAGTGACGTACCTTGTAGTCTTTCTGTGATAGTAGTAGTCCAGTGGACGATACCTTCCGCCTGTGGTCATATCCGGCTTTTTGTAAAAGTTGAGGCGGCACTGTCACACCCTCATTTTTCAATCAAATTGATTGAAATTTTGGCCAAGCAATCTTCGACGAAGGCCGGACTTCGGTATTGCATTTCAGCTTGATGGCTTAAAAATTAATTAATGACTTTGCCTTTGGTCATTAGATATCTGAAAATTATAAAAAGAATATTTTTTATAAAACGATCCAAATTTACATTCATCTTATTCTTCATCATTTTCTGATTCCAAAAACATATATATATATATATGTTATCTGAAAATTAAAAAAATTGAAAATTATGATCAAAATTAAATTTTCTAAATCAATTTAAAAACATTTTCATCTTATTCCTTGTCGGTTCCTGATTCCAAAAACATATATAGATATGATATGTTTGGATTAAAAACACGCTCAGAAAGTTAAAACGAAGAGAGGTACAGTAAAGCGTGCTATGAAGCACAGCGCAATCGCTACCGCGCCAAACAGGCTCGTCACTTTCAGTGCCGTTTGCACTAGCGGCGGACTACGTTCAATTTCATTCTGTGAGTTCCACAGCTTGACTAAATGTAGTAATTTCGCCTTACGCGACTTGTTTAGTTTTTACATTTAGTCAAGTTTTGACTAAATGTTTTAACGTAGAGGGGGGAATCGAGACGAGGGTTGTGGTGTATGTGTGTCTGTCTGTCTGTCTGTCTGTGTGTGTGTGTGTGTGTGTAGAGCGATTCAGACCAAACTACTGGACCGATCTTTATGAAATTTGACATGAGAGTTCCTGGGAATGATATCCCCGGACTTTTTTTTCTTTTTTTCGATAAATTTACCTTTGATGACGTCATATCCGGCTTTTTGTAAAAGTTGAGGCGGCACTGTCACACCCTCATTTTTCAATCAAATTGATTGAAATTTTGGCCCGCAATTTTTGACGAAGGCCGGACTTTGGTATTGCATTTCAGCTTGGTGGCTTAAAAATTAATTAATGACTTTGGTCATTAAAAATCTGAAAACTGTAAAAATATTATTTGTTTTTTTAAACGATTCAAATTTACGTTTATCTTATTCTTCATCATTTTCTGATTCTAAAAACATATTATAAATATGTTATATTCGGATTAAAAACAAGCTCTGAAAATTAAAAATATAAAAATTATTATTAAAATAAAATTTCCGAAAACAATTTGATCTTATTCCTTGTGGGTTCCTGATTCCAAAAATATATATAGATGTGATATGTTTGGATTAAAAACACACTCAGAAAGTTAAAAAGAATAGAGATAAAGAAAAGCGTGCTATCCTTCTCAGCGCAACTACTACCCCGCTCTTCTTGTCAATTTCACTGCCTGTGCATCGAGCGGTGGACTGACGATGCTACGAGTATACGCTCTTGCTGTAAAAATGCAGTGAGTTCAGTTTCATTCTGTTAGTTCGACAGCTTGACTAAATGTTGGAATTTCGCCTTACGCGACTTGTTTTCTTTTGTGTGTGTGTCCTGTTTGAAACAAATGTAATAAAACAATATACGCACACAATGTTGGTGCATAATATGTGTGTTTGCACATGATAATTTTGTGTTTTGCTCACAATTATAATGTCCTATTAAAATGTCTGAAAGCAGTCAAATGTCCTATTGATGCCGAAGAGCTCAGGATATTTGTCCTATAGGTATGAATTTGTGGCAACATCCCTGCTTATAGTACTTAGCAAGTTTGTGTTGTTCTCAGAGACCCTGATATTTGGCCACTGACACATAGTGACATACTGGTTCTGACATATATACTGGTTTGATGACACATTGGTCAGCTGGCCGGTCAACCATCCCATAGTTATGTCATGTAGGAGGTCTTCTGACCTTCAATTTTTCTACTGAAAGGGACAAGGAGATTTGGACCTATGGGTAGTTTTAATCCAGGTCCAACTGACCTATTGTCCTCTGAGTGTGAGTGAGAACTACACTGACTGCTGGACAAGTCGTAACATTACAGGTTGTACTTATGCAAAACTTTCTATTGTCAACGGCTGAGCCTGGATAAGATGCCTGTGCTTTTGCCAAAGTACATTTTCACTCTGTCATCCGTTACACATCTCTCGCACACTTTCTCAAACATAATTATCTTTGTGCAGATGGCCTTTTTTGTGTTAGTTATGACTATATAGGCAGGCAGATGAATCTCGGGGTTCTCTACCACAACACACACCTTAAAGTAACGTTTCCATAGCATCTGCGTGAAGAAGAGTTGGCCTGAAAAGTTTCGAATCAAGATAAGCCTCACTGAGCATTCAACCCAATGGTTAAGTGTTCTCTCACTTTCTGCGTCTTTAGTTTAAAAGCATGCATCGTAGTTGCGGTAATTTTGTGAAGCTCTAAATTACCTTTCGTTATGACTTTTTTTGTAAGAAAAGAAACATTGTACAGCTTGTGATGAGGTAGGTCCTTCAGTTGAGAAAACCCATCAGAATATAAAAATAACTATGGTACTTGAATGCAGAGATGGGTTAGCAGTTGATGTTTGGGGGAAATCAGAAAATAAGAAGAGGAAATTTCCAGAATGTTGACACATTGGATACATACATGTAGCAGGAATAGAGAGTTGAGAGGTAAACACAGATCTGTCTCACCAGTTGTGTGTGTTCACTGGGTTGTCTTGGGATCGGTTGTGACTGTTATGCATTGTGTGTTTGCTGACAACAGGAAAAGGGTGGGGTGGAATGTAAGGAAAAAAGATAGGGTAGAGCAGTGGCTTGGTTACTACACTGGGGTGAGGAAAGGAAGGGCGGGTCAAGACTCAGAGGTCAGGTTGTGGTGAACCAGTCAAGGACCCACTGGGAGTGGTCACAGATCGGGACCTTATACACCTATAGGAATGCCACACATAGACAGCTAGTATTACAATTCAGCACTGAAAGTCCACAAAATGATGCATTGGCCCATGGCTAGTGCTTCTCAAAATATACTATCCAGAGAGCAAATTTTACTCACCAAACCAACTATTTGTTTCAGCAACTTTACTTGCATTTGGTGAGTAGGTGAACATTTTTACTCGCCAGTTAGTTACATGTTTCTACTCGCCATGGCGAGTGAAATACTCGCCACTTTCAGGCCTGCAATTGAGGTCAAAGTTACACAATTTACTTTTTCATTGTATTTTGTGACACTTCAAGTAACAAAGAGAGACAGTGTCATGTCCATCATCCAAGTCACACGCACTTTATCAACCTCCCTAGGCCTATTCAACTTCTTATGTCGTCTTGAGGGGTGTACAGTGGCTATAAATAGAAGTTACTGTCATCATAAACGTCGGTTTTGAGGATCATGCAGTGAATCACTGTAATGGGCACAGTGCTAAAACATTGCAACACAAACAGCCTTGTTCCAGAAGTATTTCCATCATCGTGTCAAATTGTGAACGTGATTTAAACTGA
Source organism: Littorina saxatilis (assembly GCF_037325665.1). Classification (NCBI taxonomy): domain Eukaryota; kingdom Metazoa; phylum Mollusca; class Gastropoda; order Littorinimorpha; family Littorinidae; genus Littorina; species Littorina saxatilis. The sequence continues at coordinate 15,959,672 of NC_090256.1, read as the reverse complement.
AGACATGAAGCTGTTGTATTGTGGGAAGCATCGTTACAGGGTGGACGTCTCAGTGATACAAATGAATGGTTTTGGTTTGGAGGTTTGAAAGTAATCAGCGTACTGTTTAATAGATTTAAGTGTTAAAAATACAATGGTTGAAAACTCGTTTCGAGACAATTGTGTTAAAAATCTGGCACACAGTAACACATTTTTAAAACTCATCTGTTTCCAATTTATTTCTAGCAAGTACTGAGTGCACATCAGGCTGTTACCTTGCACATTGAGCCACAATAGTCTTTATCAGTTTATGTGTGTATTAAAAAGTATATAATTATAAATTATATTATATAGACACACACACACATACTGTATTGCTGCAAAAAGGTCTTTATCCCTGTGTAGAGGAGGATGTAGGTCACGGTATTGTGTCCCTTCAGCTATAGTCTGGTTCTTCTCTTGGTCTCTTTTGTTGGCAGGTGTTGGGGTTACCCTATCGGCCTATGGTTTGTTGTTTGGGGGGGGGGGGGGGGGGGGGGGGCTGGTTGGTTGGTTGGTTGGTTGTTGGATGAAGGACACACAGAGCTTCCTTAAACTGTGTACCATGTGTTGAAAGTAACACGAACTTTTGACAGTGTATTATGTGTTGAAAGTAACACAAACTGTTGACACTGACAGTGTTGATCCGAGACACGGCCTGTGGTGAAAAAAGTACATTGGATCAAAAAAGTATGCGTAAATGACTCATTGACTGAAGACCAAGGCTTGTTAAAAAGAATACGAAGTGTCACAATGTAATACATACTTTTACTGTGAAAAGGTATGTACAGCAAGGTTGCTTACTGATCACAAAGCGTGTCAACAAGCGAACCAACTTTAAGTTCTACATGTATGGTATCCACATTGGCTGAACAATGGTTCAACTCCCTGGTCTTGAAAATGGATTGGGAAACACAAGATTTGTGCTGCAACGGGTGCTGTAAAGTGGGAAAGAATGGTAGGCAGGGAAAGAAAGAATGGTAGACAGGGAAGCAGCGGGACTTTGCAGACCGGTCAAGGTCGACAGGCTGTGGAATATTGACCTGTGGCTAGCTGCCAGTGGCTGGCGTTATGTACCTACTGACTACACATGTACTGTCTGTGCTTGTTGAGCCAGTGCCAACAACACACCCCCCCCCCCCCCCCTTCGAGTGGTGTGCCCAGAGGGGTTGTAACTGGCACAGTTGCAGAGGACTAAAATGGTTTTGTATGGTGAATGACCCTCTGTTTCACTGACGTGCTGTGGGTGCAAGGCTAGACAAATTCAGGTTCTTTCGCTGGTTGACTTTGGGTCCATTATGTTGGATCAAAGGTCTTCTTCTTCTTCTTGGCGTTCGCAGAGGTTACACAATCAGTCCTGCACGGGTGATAAATGTTGTCGTTTTCTCCAACTCCTGTCGACTGCCGTATAGTTTGGTCCAAATTTGCGTAAGTGCGTGTACCCGTGGTTTGTTAGAATGCGCCGTGCGGCCCGGGTCCTCCGTCTTCAGCATTCGGGGTTTTCTGTCGGGGTTACCTCACCCTTAGCTCATGGCCCGTACGTCCTACCCTGAGAGCACAGGGGGGAGGATTTTCCGGGATCCCACCCGGAGCCAGTTTGGTCCGCGGCCGCAAGCGGCTGATCTCCATATCTGAAGACCGTTCCCCTATCCGCCACCCGGGGACGCGCTGGGTTGGGGGTGGTCGCCCCACTGAAAATCCCACACTGGGTTAAAAAAGATCAGCCTGTCCCAGGGATCAAAGGTTATACTAGGGCCAGCTGCCTCTGATTAATAACATATCAGACTGGTGTGAAGTATTATGGGGAAGCTGGCTCAGTTACAGTCAACCATTCTTCAGCGACATTCTTTGTTAATCATCAGTCGAATAATTCATGGCTGTGTGTTATTATCAGCATCTTGAAAATATATATGATATATCTTTCAGTATTTGCCAAAGTGGTTGAGTTTTTGGTGAAATTTTGTAATTTCTGCAAAGCATTCGTTGCTTTGTGAGGGGAGTAGGTGCTTTAGTTTAGCTTCAGGCACACTGACATAAAACACATCACATGTAATGTATGATGTAACACACACAAAACAGTGTTAACATGCATGGTTTGGATAGGGCAGGTAGTCACATGTACAGTACACACACATCTATTTCACTTTTAAGGGTGTTAGCATTGAACCTGGATTGTCTTAGTGACTTGAAGATGACGTTGTGGATGACGTTGTGTGTGTGTTGTGATCAGGCATTCGAAACAGGTGAGGTCATGACCTTGGCTTGACAGGTGTATGAACCGAGTCAGCACAATACACTGCACGCATCCAGCAGACACTACTCACACTGACGCAGGGAGGACGGTGTTTTCTCTTCCTAACGCAGCTGTTGTTTTCCCACTTTGCTCGTCAGTGGTGCCTTCAGTTCTGCAGGCTTATGTTGGGTGTTGGCATTCTTGATTTATTCCTTCCCCGAGGGGTGGGAGGTCACTTGTCGGTGGCAAGGTCAGAGTTGAGAGGCCAGGTCATTGACCACTGGCACCCTGTGTCCGCTGCGTCATTGGCTTTGTGCTGCAGTGGCCATGACGGTCAGATTAAAAAACAAGTCGCGTAAGGCGAAATTACTACATTTAGTCAAGCTGTCGAACTCACGGAATGAAACTGAATGCACTGTATTTTTTTCACTAAGACAGTACAGCTTCGTCAATCACCGCGAGAAGGAAATCGCTCACCTCCCACGTGCAAAACGCAGTGATATGCACACGCCCGAATAGCGCGGTAGTGTATTGTGCTAAGCAGGAAAGCGCGCTTTTCTGTATTCGTGTTAACTTTCTGAGCTTGTTTTGAATACAACCTATCATATCTTAATGTTTTTGGAATCGGGAAACGATAAAGAATAAGATGAAATCATTTTTCGATCGATTTCTTAAATTTTAATCGTAAGACTAATTAATCTATTTTTGTTAATTGTGATCACATTTTAAGAGTAAACATGACATATGTATATAGATTCAGAATGTGATGAAGAATACGATGCAATCAATTTTAAATCTGTTTGCGAAAATTCGATTTTAATGACAACTTTAATGAGCAAACTCATTCATTGATTTGTAAGCCTCCAAACTGAAATACAATACCAAAGTCTGGGCTTCGTCGAATAATCATTTCAACCAATTGGGTTGAAAAATGAGAGCGTGACTTTCACAAAAAGTCGGATATGACGTCATCAAAAACATTTATCGAAAACATGAAGAAACGTCTGGGGATATCATACCCAGGAACTCCCATGTAAAATTTCAGGAAGATCGGTCTAGTAGTTTTCTCTTAATCGCTCTACACACACATACACCACACCCTCGTCTCGATTCCCCCCCTCTACGTTAAAACATTTAGTCAAAACTTGACTAAATGTAAGAAGAAGTAAGAGGGCATTGACCGAGGCCTGGGAACAATAGTGCATCAAGTATACATTCAACATTACAACAGGCATACAGGTATTCTTACAAATAAACATGACACACGCAATGCAAAGTGATGCCGTGGTGGTTAGGTGTGTCTGGTTGCAAGCAGGTGCTTCGTGGTAGTGGTTGGAGTAGGTGTATATATATTGTAGAACCCTCCGCAGGGTTTCATCTAGGCATTAATTCCCTTCAGTGCGTCAAAGGGCGCATTGAGATTACGTACCACTGCGCCACCAAAAGTACACTTTGCATTGGATTTCACACACACACATACACAGATAACACGATATAGTGGCTAATTCTCAGATGGCACCATATTGCACCATTTTGCATCTTTGATCATTAACGCGTACATGCATCTTTGACGCTTCTTGCCTTCGACTATGTCTCATTGCCTTTTTCTCCCAGGCTAAACCCTGCCTCCGCTCTCAATATGTCACTCCTCATTTTATATATACCATCACATCTTATTTGTATGCTCAAGAAGGTGTGGAGTAAACGCATACAATCTTATTAATATTTTATCAATAGTAGGGATAACTAACATGTTTGTTGAATTTATTTGAAGTTAAAGGCACAGTAAGCCTCCCGTAAACCATCACAGATACGGTCAGGCTTTTACACACAGTACAAACACTCTTTCATTTAAACACTCACCGATTGAGAACATCCTAGGTGCCCTCCGTAAAGAGCGAACAATTTTCAAAGAATTTATTTTTGCGTGGTTTATCTTACCCCTGAGCCATCGTGAACCCGTGTGATCCAGTTTCCCTTTTTCACAATGTAGTCGTCAGTTAGTCATTTGAATGCAACTCGATGTGAGCTTATCTACAATAGCACGTTTTTATGCACGAAACAAACGGCTGTGGTTCACAAGAACTCTAGCGATGGCTTTTGACTGTTGAGAGGAACGGCGATATGCATAAACCGTCGTCTGCTACGACCCTTGCGTGACCCTGCTTCCGGGCTTTTCTTTTTTCAAACTTTCACAACTTCGAATTGTACTGATCTTGTCTTGATGAAAAAAGAATTCTTTTATGATTAAAGAATGTTTGTGTAACAAGCTGTCAATTTATTATTTAGATTTTAAAAGTTAGGCCTTGCGCAAAAACGCACCACGGTCCAAAACATTCTGATAATCATCGATCCACGGATCGCCAGTTTACATCGATAGAATGAGACCCGAAGGGAAGTAACTCATTTTTGACCTGAGTTCAGGATGGGTCCAAAAAGTGTTCGAGACAATCTGCAAAATTAATTCTTTAAAAATTGCTCGCTCTTTACGTAGGGCACCTAGGATGTTCCCGTTTAGTGAGCGTTCAATTGGAAGGGTGTTTGTACTGTATGTAAAAGCCTGACAGTACCTGTGATGGTTTACGGGAGGCTTAATGTCCGGGCGTGATTTCCGGTATTGAATATTCATAACAGCCGTCCAGCACCAAAACGAGGCGCCATTGTTGTAGAGGAGCAAGTCCACGAAAATAAATTCTTTGAACATTTCTCACGCTCGACAGAAAGCAGCCAGGATGTTCCCGTTCGGTGAGCGTTCAAATGGAAGGTATGCTTGTACTGTATATAGACGCTCGGGGAGCTCTGTGATGGTTTATGGGAGGCTTACTGTGCCTTTAATAAATGCAGTCAGTTTATCCCCGAGTAAGCTAGTACAAGGGCTCAGCAGACTTTAATTGTGTGTCTGTCTGTCTGTCTGTCTGTCTGTCTGTCTGTCTGTCTGTCTGTCTTTCTCCACTTGACAGCTTATTGCTGGGAAACTACTGGGCGCAGTTCGTTCAAAAGTTGATACACTAACTTGATAATAGGTCCGATTGATCGTATTAAAACTTCATAATGTTACCTGGGACCTAAATGCGAAATAAACCACAAAAAACCGACTTGGCGGTGGGAGGAATTCGCGGAGCCACAGCCAGCCAGGCAGTCTGATAGAACAGCCGAACTCGTCACACATTGACGAGAAATATAGCGTCATAAAAAGATTACGTCACGGTCAAAACGTCTTTTTCTCTCGCGGTGTGTGTGTGTGTGTTCATTTTGTGCACATGTGTTAGTGTTACTGTTTGTGTGTGTGAGTGATTTTGTGTGTGTGTGTGTGTGTGTGCGCGTGCATGAGTCTGTTCTCGTGTGTGTGTGTGTGTGTGTGTGTGTGTGTGTGTGTGTGTGTGTGTGTGTGTGTGTGTAAGAAAGAGAGAGAGAGAGAGGGAGTGAGGGAGAGAGAGTGTGTGTGTGTGTGAATGTGTGTGTGCATTTTCACTGTGATCAAATAAAAGAGAAAGGCCAGTCACCACGCACATCCTCGGCTCGCATGCAATGTATTTATATAGCAAAGGGAATGCCTGTAATTCACACAGATCAATAACTTGGTCTTAAACGTGCACAAGACAAAAACGTTCATACTGGGGGAGCGAGCCAGTCTGAAGAGTACTTGGGTCCAGCACGAGCGTTTTTTATTCTTGTTTATTTTATTCATTATTTTCACAGGAGAAGCTCTTGTGTAGAGTTACTATTGAAAAAAAAAACCCACCCAGACACACTGTTTGCATTTCTTTGTAACACATCGCAGTATATATAGAGCAGAACACTGCAAGGGAGAAAACTCTGTTGCTCAGACGCATTCTGTCGCAAGGGGAATAACTGTTGGGAAGTCGACTTCGCGATATTAACAGCTATTGTGTGTTCAGTGTGACTTGTCTTCGACTCGTCGGCATTATGCTTGTCTTATCTAAATATCGGACCCTATTGCTATGCTGAAAACATAATAGCGTTTATATTGCTATTCTGACATGATGTGCTAGAAGCAGAGTATCAGGCATTGTACAGAGAAAAACAGAAGCGCAGGCCAAAAAGCAAGGAGACAAAAATAGAAGCATGCTAGCCTTGACAATGGACCTTCAGGTGTTTTTAGGGCTCCAAAGATCCCAAGGCAACAGTAAATTTCATGTATCAAGTGTCATTAGTCAAAGTTGTCTTTGCAATGTAATTCTTTCAGTTGGTTACTTCAAGTTCTTGAATTCATCAGCTGAATGATCTTGTTTCTTGTTATAATGAAAAAGAAACTGGAGCTGAAGTGCTAATCATTAAAATGGCTTTTGTGTTCATTCTCGAGGTCATAGGTAGTGGATTCTTCTCCTTTTAAGACCTACACAACCCCAGTGGACATGGCGAAGGAGAGTCGTGTAAAGCATTTGCTTTTCTTGTTCTTATTAAAGAATGGCTGTTGTGTGTTTTGGTCATTAATTAGTTAGTTTGAGTGGTTGCCGTGATTAAGTTGTTTTGTGTGGGATTTATTCTTGTTGCCTTTTGGTCAGTGTCGGATCCCATAACATCTACTTGCACGATCACTGGCCTTGTGTTCATCCATACCTGGCCTTGTGTTCATCCATACCTGGCCTTGTGTTCATCCGTACCTGGCCTTGTGTTCATCCATACCTGACCTTGTGTTCATCCATACCTGGTTAAGGCAGCACTGCTCCCTTTTCTGGTATGCGTAGTAACAGTTTCCTTAGATGGGATTTAAACTAAGTACCTTTTTCTGTCTATCTAAGCATGTTGAATATAATTATATATATATCCTATTTTTGGTATAGACAGTAGACACTTCAAAACCCGAATTCAATGTCAAAATTGCTATCCACAGAGTCGGTGTGGATCAGTCCAGTACTTGCTCCTTTCATTGCTTGACGCAGCACAAAGTCTCCAGACTTTACCTCGCTTTTCTCTCGTGACCATTAGCTTCATTTAATCCTTTTTTCCACAAACACAGAGTTGAACAAGGTGAAAAAGAACATCAAGCCAAGGATAGACAGCATCGGTGCAAAGTTAGTTGGTTCAATGACATTGAGAACGATTCAACGATACTTTGAAGAACAATTGATACGGAGTACATGTAAATGATAAAGACTTTATTAATTGGAAGATGTTGTTTCATCACGGCGTCTCAGTGTGAGTGTCTGTTGACCCAGAAGTTAACATCGGCTGTCGCCATCCGATTATCCCACCCCAGACAGCTTTTTCATTTCTACTCCAGTTCCATGGGAGCAGTGTGTTAAAGTGAGAGTGTTGTATGTGTGTGTGCAGGACCCGATGGGGAACCAACCCACTGACGCGGGGATCCTACTCTTTCATCAAGGTGGGGTCGTCACAGGAGGACGTGACAGAGCTCAGCAAGCCACTCAAGTCCAAGGGACAACCCAAGGTCAGTGACACCCCATGTACTTCTGTTGTGTGTGAATGTTTTGTACTTGATTTTAGCAGGGGTGGGATATCTTCCATCCCTGACGGATTTACGTCCCAGGAAGAATTTTGGCTTTTTGAAAATCTTTTTAAATTTTTTTTTTACCTTAGAGGGGTACGGGTAGCTCATGTGATAGAGCACTGGACTTGTGATCGAAAGGTCGCTGGTTCGAATCCGGGCCGGGATGGACACAGGTCAACCTTATGTGCAGACCCAGAGATGGTATCCATCTCCCTCCCCCTCGGTCATTCTGCCATAAGTGCCTTAATTACTAATTTTCATGTGCCTCATGACTGTGGGGGCTCAATGCGCATGCGCGACTGTTACGCCGGCCAGAACAAAACATCCTTCGATTCGAAACTTTTCTGGTCCATAGTTCTTTAATCCGATGCAAATTAACAATGAGAGCTGAGTGCAGATGACTGATAACACCTAAACACGCATACAACTGTGTATCTCATCTAAAGTCGGGTTAAAACCCGGGAACATGCCCCTAATGGCTTTGCCGTGAGGGCGTAAAACTTGAATTTCTCTTTTTACCATTTTTTTGTTAATCCCTGGCAGCTGTTGTTTACACTCCGTTCTGTGTACAGAAGGTCAACTACCTTTCACCATAACCAAATTGACCAAATTGAGTGACATGTAGGGAGCAGCTATGTCATGTCATCCTGGCAAATGTTATGAGGGCTTACTAGCGCCAAAACTAAAAATTAGTAATTAACCTGTGAAAGTTACTAATTTTCACAAGAAAATTACAATTATGACGTGAAAATTACTAATTTTCACGTGTTAATTACTAATTTTCACGAGTTAATAACTCATTTTCAAGTGTTAATGTCTAATTTTCAGTTTCGGCTCGCTTTCTAACGGCTTACTTGTGCCAAAACTAAAAATTCGTAATTTTCACGCATTAATTACTAATTTTCATGTGCCTCATGACTGTGGGGGCTCAATGCGCATGCGCGAGTGTTACGCCGGCCAGAACGAAACATTCTTCGATTCGAAACTTTTCTGGTCCATAGTTCTTTAATCTGATGCAAATTAACAATGAGAGCTGAGCGCATGTGTAGATAACTGTAACATACAACTGTCTGTCCGACAACTTGTTGAATAACGAATTCTATCAAAAGATATTTGTGAAAGTGTGTGAGTCTCGACCGAAGAGATCCGTCTGCTAGTGGTCGGACTTTTAGCACATGTCCGGCCGGCCGCCATTTTTCCTCTCTCGGTTCGAACATTTTTGGATCGATTGTCCTTCACTAATACACTACAAAGCAAATGTATGAGTGTGGTAGTGGAAACAAATATGAGGTACGGCTGTCTGCCCGACAACTCGTCTTGGGTCAGTGCTGAAATGGTTACTTTATTGGCTGTTGGCCGAACGGACACCCGGGCTTCATATTTTTGCATGCATGCATTCGTGTTTCCAAGGCCTGAGGCTTTTGCTGTGACCCTGGGATCTTTATCGTGCGCATGAAATTCAAGTTTTACGCCCTCACGGCAAAGCCATTAGGGGCATGTTCCCAGGTTTTAACCCGACTTTAGATGAGATACACAAGTGTATGCGTGTTTAGGTGGTATCCGTCCCGGCCCGGATTCGAACCAGCGACCTTTCGATCACAAGTCCAGTGCTCTACCACCTGAGCTACCCGGGCCCCCGGGGGGTGTTCTGCTCACCCACAACTTTATATACCCCACTTGCAGGGATTCAGAGACCTTAAGTGGTGTGGTAGAAAAAAAATGGTATTCCTAATTTGTGAACTAGTGGTATTTACATTCTGATACATTTGAGTCCTTTAGAAAGTTTGCAAGTGAAACACGCTTAATTTAAACATATTTCTCTTTTAATTCAAGCTATGATACAACAATAATTTTAGAATATAACTCCTGAAATACCCCCCGCGGGTTAGGGGGAAGAATTTACCCGATGCTCCCCAGCATGTCGTAAGAGGCGACTAATGGATTCCGTTTCTCCTTTTACCCTGGTTAAGTGTTTCTTGTATAGAATATAGTAAATTTTTGTAAAGATTTTACTCAAGCAGTATGTAAGAAATGTTAAGTCCTTTGTACTGGAAACTTGCATTCTCCCAGTAAGGTAATATATTGTACTACGTTGCAATTCCCCTGGAGCAAATTTTTGATTAGTGCTTTTGTGAACAAGAAACAATTCTAAACAACGAAGTGACTGTGGTAAGATGAACAAAGTTAAAAAAACAAAGGATTACTGTACTCACCAATACAAAGACGACACAAGACGATTACGAATTTTCGCTTCTGGAAGCTTCATCAGGAAAAGAACACAAAAGACAACAAAAAGCAGACGCAACACGGAACGAACAGGGTTTGAAAGAAAATGGAGGGGAAACATGCAAAGAGGGGAAGGAACTCTAGGAACGGAAATGAATGAAAGGGGAGAGAAGTGGTTGGATGATGTCAAGGGCACAGGCATACAGACTAAAAGTAATACACACTCATAAAGGGGGGGGGGGGGGGGGAGGGAAAAAAGGGGGAGAGGAAAAACACACGCACGCAAACACACACACACACACACACACACACACACACACACACACACACACACACACACACACACGCACACACACGCAAAACCAAACACATAAACATACACAGAAAGAAACACACACAACACACACACAGATACAAATACACACACACACGTACCGTAAATCCACAGAATGTTTGGGGAATACAAGTACATCACATTTTCGCATTCAAACTGTCGGGTGTGGATGTGCCCAGGGATAAAATGAAATTCGACTCTACTTGTTTTCTGTCTGTGGAGGTGCTGTACATTTGCCAGACACCTTTCACACGTGCATCCAGGGAGGTGTGGTTACTGCTGTTGAAATGTTGGGCAACAGACCTACAGCGGCGATGCCGAATATCTGCCAGATGTTCGGTGAAGCGGGTAGAGAGGGTTCTTTCGGTCTCACCAATGTAGAGTACTTTGGGGCATTTGAGACAGGATATGGCATAGATGAGGTTGCAGCTGGTGCAAGAGAACGTGTGTTTAATTTTGAAATCTTTTTTGGGGCCGGTCAGAGTATTAGAATGGCAAATGTGGGGGCAGGTGTGGCAACGAGGGTTCTGGCATGCGTTTGTGCCGGGTTGTAGGGGAACTGGCGAACGAAGAGAGGATCGAACCAGGGAATCTCTAAGGTTGCAGTCCCGTCGGGAGGCCAACAAGGGTGGCAGGCTGAAAGTGTCACCAACAGAGGGGCTGGACTTAAGGATGAACCAATTAGTTTTCAGAATGTGGCGAACAGGTAGGTTGTGGGGATGGTGGGTCAGAACTGCCACAGGTCTGTCTGATCTGTCTGAGGTGGATGATGGCTGCAGAGCTTCCTGTCTCGGTATACGACGAACTTTATTTAAGGCCACATTCAAGAGGCTGGATGGGTAGTCACGTTGAAGGAAGAAATCAGACATTTCTGCTGCTTTCTCTTCAAAGTCATCTGTGTCAGAACAGATGCGGCGCAGTCTGAGAAACTGGTGGAAGAAGGGTGAGAGGAATGGAAAGTAAGGTAAACTGGGAAATTTTATTAAGAAACAATTGACACCAGCCCCCGTAGCGCAGTGGTTAGCGCATCGGGCTGCGGGCCGGGAGGTCGTGGGTTCGAATCCCATCAGGTCATGTGGGTTTTTCGGGCTACGGTCGGCTCCTACCCAGAGTGGAAGTGCTATGGTTCCTATGGGAAGGCTGGAATCACACAGCCGAGTGTCATTCACTTAACGAATGCGACTTTGAGGGTGCTCAGGTTCTGTATACCTGACCAACACCGCAGGTGCAGCAGTTCTCGGGCCTGGTTGACACCAGGATATATTATGACAGTAAGCGTAGAGTGCTGCCCTGTCACGTAGTCTCAAACCAAATTGGAAATCCATAGCATCATCATTATAATCATCCTCATCTCATTAATCATCCAAAATTATAAAATGTCCTTGCTCTTGTGGCCCTTCATGCCCGGAGCTCTCATGGTGACCTTGGTCTCATTGTTCCTGTTCCATCCTTCCCTGAATAGTACTTCTGCTGTCAGCCTTCAACGTGTGACGTTCTGGGGGGTCGACGGAGGGACGTGGTGGCGGTTTGCTCTCTGGAGGGGACGCTCACTTAGTCTGGCTCCGCGACTTAGCAGTCAATGTCGTTAGTAGGGGGCATAGTAGGTAGTGGGCTGAGTCCGTTAGCTCGGGACAGACCCACTACTGAACACCATCGAAGTGACTCAGCAGAAGTGCAGTGTCAACTTCCGAGGGTAGCCTACCGCAACGACCCGACATCCCTCCCTGGAGCGTCTGTAAAATCGACAGGTCTGGCAGCGGAACGAAATTCAGATGTGGATGGAGCAGCGAATGCAGGGACGGGGCGGCGTGAGAGAATACCGGAACAAGGAACAGGTGTAAGGACCCAAAAAAAACAAAAAAAAAAAAAAAAGAAACAATTGACAAGTGGCTCTATCCCATCTCCCCCCTTTCCCCGTCGCGATATAACCTTCGTGGTTGAAAACGACGTTAAACGCCAAATAAAGAAAGAAAGAAACTCCTGAAATGATGAATTGAAAAGCAGCATCAGAAGACTGTGTATAGCATTAGCAAGGGATATAACTCTGGTGGTTTCTGTTTTTGTCTAAACCTTCTTCTTTTATAACCTGAGCAGTTAGCCCTTTTGAAGGTGTTGAATTGTTGAAGCTATGGTTCAACAATTATTTGAGAATATACCACCTGCAATGATAAAATCATAAGCTACAAGTAAAGATGTGTAGTACAAGGGAGGTGACTGTTATTTTCTGTGTTTGCTTTGTTTGCATGGCGATTTTCCTTTAATGCAGTAAACATTTGTTTTAAACAAAGACAAAAGTAGGTGATGAAATCAAATGCCTTCAAGTTTACAAGATTTTTTAATTATGTGCATCTCCAGTTTTAAGTTTTTGTTTAAGCCGCTTCTAAAGCCCTTCTTGAAATTTGTTTACCACTTGTTTGTGTAGATCCCCTAGCAAGAGTGATGCAACCAAACACCTTAAAGTATAGAGGTTTTTGATTTTGTGCATTCATCCCCCCCCCCCCCCCCCCCCCCCCAAAAAAAAAAAGTGTGTACTGTTTTCAGTTTTAAAGCCAGGAGAGGCTTAAATCAATCAATCAATCAATATGAGGCTTATATCGCGCGTATTCCGTGGGTACAGTTCTAAGCGCAGGGATTTATTTTTTTTATTTTCTATTTTTTATTTTATGCAATTTATATCGCGCACATATTCAAGGCGCAGGGATTTATTTATGCCGTGTGAGATGGAATTTTTTTTACACAATACAACACGCATTCACATCGGCCAGCAGATCGCAGCCATTTCGGCGCATATCCTACTTTTCATGGCCTATTATTCCAAGTTACACGGGTATTTTGGTGGACATTTTTTATCGATGCCTATACAATTTTGCCAGGAAAGACCCTTTTGTCAATCGTGGGATCTTTAACGTGCACACCCCAATGTAGTGTACACGAAGGGACCTCGGTTTTTCGTCTCATCCGAAAGACTAGCACTTGAACCCACCACCTAGGTTAGGAAAGGGGGGAGAAAATTGCTAACGCCCTGACCCAGGGTCGAACTCGCAACCTCTCGCTTCCGAGTGCAAGTGCGTTACCACTCGGCCACCCAGTCCCACCAGCAATAGCAACTCTTGAATTGCTAAAAATTCACTTTCAGCTGGTTAGTTACAAAAACCTTCAAGTTTACAAGATTTTTTACTTTTGTGCATCTCCAATTTTAAGATTTTGTTTAAGCTTATAGGAGCTTCTAAAGGCCCTTCTTGAAATGTGTTTACCACTTGTTTTTGTAGACCTCCTAGCAATAGTGATACAACCAAACATCTTCAAGTATAGAGGTTTTTGATTTTGTGCATTCTCTCATCCCCCCCCCTTTACCCCCATCCCTCCCCCATTTGTTGTTGTTTGTTTGCTGTTATCAGTTTTAAAGCCAGCAGAGGCTCAAATAGCCCCCTTGTGAAATGCTAAAATTAATTTTCAGCTGGTCAGTTACAAAAACCTTCAGTTCAAGTTTACAAGATGTATATATATTATGCATCTCCAAAAAGCTTGTTAAACTTTGTTCTAAAATTTACAAGTCGGGAGAGGCCACCTAAACCCTCCCTAAAATGCTAAAATTCATTTTCGACCCCCCAGCAAGGGCGCTGCCCCTGCACCCCGCCGGAGCCTTAGCGGCCCCTGGACCCCGGCCTTCCAAAATGTTCAGTCGTGGCAACATTTGGGGCTCCCACCCATGTTTTAGTTAAACATTTTCCTTCCTTGTTTTGGAGTTGCATGTTTTTGTATTTAATTTATGCTCTGCTGATGAGGGCATGGTGAATGCTTAGTTATTTAAATGCTGCTGAGAAGGGCATCATTATGGTTTTGTTATTAAAATGCTGCTGAGAAGGGCATGTTTTATGGTTAAGTTGTTTAAATGCTGCTGAGAAGGGCATGGTTTATGGTTTTGTTACCCCCCGCGGATTAGGGGGAAGAATTTACCCGATGCTCCCCAGCATGTCGTAAGAGCCGACTAACGGATTCTGTTTCTCCTTTTACCCTGGTTAAGTGCTTCTTTTATAGAATATAGGCAATTTTTGTTAAGATTTTAGTCAAGCAGTATGTAAGAAATGTTAAGTCCTTTGTACTGGAAACTTGCATTCTCCCAGTGAGGTAATATATTGCAAGCCCCTGGAGCAAATTTTTGATTAGTGCTTTTGTGAACAAGAAACAATTGACAAGTGGCTCTATCCCCTCTCCCCCCTTTCCCCGTTGCGATATAACCTTCGTGGTTGAAAACGATGTTAAACACCAAATAAAGAAAGAAAGAATGGTTTTGTTATTTAAATGCTGCTGCTTAGGGCATCTTTAATGAATTGTTTAAAAAAAAATGCTGCTGTTCAGGGCATCACTGTGTTTAAAAAAAATGTAAATGCTGCTGATGAGGGCATCTATAATGGGTTAGTTGTGTTCTTGTTGCAGCCGAGCGTGCTGTTCGGAGGGGAGGCCACCCACCCCCGGTTCTACTCCACCACGCACGGAGCGCTACTAACGGGCTATAGGGAGGCCAACCGCATCGTCAAGATGTACACCACGGCTGAGTGCCGCCAGCCCGACACCGACGAGGACAGCGACGACAATGAGGACAACGGCCTCAAGATGTCTTTCTGAGTCACGCCACCACCATCCCCCCTGCCACACCCGCTGCAACCCTCACACTGACACTGACAGCAGGATTGCTCTACGTGTCATGGTGTCACCTACATCAAGTCAACAACACCTGGAGTACATTCTGTCCAACATCAGGATCAAGTTTGTCAAGTCAAAAACATTGTGGTGTATGTGGAGGGAAACATATGGGTAAAGTACGGCAAGTCAACCACAGCGGTGGGGTATGTCAAGTCAAAGATAATGGTAAAGTGTGTCTTGCCCAAGATACAAAGCAAATAGCAAAAGTCAAGTGAAGTAAAATGATAGAGAACGAAAAGTCAAATGTTGTTATGGAGTGCAATCACAGTAAAGTACGTCCCGTCAAAGACACTTGTATAGTATATAAAGTTAAACATCACGGTAAGGTACATCACATCAAAAACAGTTGTGTAGTATATAAAGTTAAACATGGTAAAGTACATCACATCAAAAACAGTTGTGTAGTATATAAAGTTAACTCATTCGAGGCGCGTCGGAACTGGAATTCCGACATCTGTGTTTAGCGTTGGCTGCGTGCCGGCACTTGAGTTCCGACGGATATCACGAATTTTTAACGGTGTAAACGGTCCTGCTGACCAAGGGAAACAACCCCTGCAATGAACTTCTATCTGTCTACAGTGGTACCATTCACTGTAAACAGTTCCTTCCCTTAAATTGTTGGGATTAATAAAAATTTTGTTGACGGTGTGCGACCCACGTGTTTTGACTTTTCCAAGATGGCGGATCGTTCTGCTGAGACGTAGTAACTTGAAAAGAGTGCTAGAACGTGTTATTCAGTACGGTTCTGATCTTGACCTCAGTGATGATGATAGTGGAGATGATATTTTAGATTCTGGTGACGATTTTGTGCCAATGGACGATCATTTGGGTGATGATTCGGGCAATGCAAGTGTCGATCATGACATTGTGTATGATTAACCCATGACGTAGAAAGTTTTTTTGTTTTGCTTCAAATTGGATATTTTGCGTGGATATGAAGACAACAAAAGGTATGTACTTTCAAATGTTTCATATATTTTCTAAAAGAGTAAGTTTCAAACTTTGCAAAAACATAAGGTATGTAAGGTTATCTTGTGTTGTTGATTTTTAATATTTTTTTCAAAATGGCTCTAAATCGCGCGTTGGCAGGGAACACAGGGGAAATTTAGCTGCGCCTCGAATGAGTTAATCATCATGGTAAAGTACATCACATCAAAAACAGTTGTGTAGTATATAAAGTTTGCGGCCCTATGCTCCACAGGGAGTCTACAGGAATAAGTCAAGTCAAGTATATAAAGTTAAACATCATGGTCACATCAAAGACACTTGTGAAGTATATAAAGTTAAACATCATGGTAAGGTACATCACATCAAAACCAGTTGTGAAGTGTATGAAGTTAAACATCATGGTAAGGTACATCAAGTCCAACATGATGATGACGTTCTCATGTAAAGTCCAACTTAATAGAGGAGTATGTTAAGTGAATGCTTAGAAAAACGTTCAGAAAAGCAGACGTTCATCATGCTACATCATCCGCCATCATTTCATGGGCACACTTAAGGATTGCTAGCGTATGTCACTCTTTATTCCATTGGCTATGAACTGACTCTTCAAACACTGGTGGGAATGGGACTGTGGGTGTTTTTAAAAACAATTTTTTTCATGAAAGTGTTGTCAAAGGCCAAGATACACGATCAGTTTCGCACGTACGTTTGAGGCGGACGGGTCAGAGCTGATCGTCTCAGAGGAACCGAACGCTTGCCACACCATGCTCCTGAGACATACGAGGTGAAGGTCGTTTTACCCCACATTTGACGTGGAAGTCTGCTGCATGGACAGCAGGAACAGGTCTTGATGTTGCTGGTTTTTGTAGTTTTTACTTCCATGGTTCAATAGATTCCAACTCGTCGCTAAGATTCAGGTTGATGAGATATTTCGATTCCGAATCGGCAAGTTTTGATGCTGAACTGACCGCCATTTGCAAAGTGGGTGTCGACTGAAAGACGTGCGCTCATTGGCTGGAGGATGCTTGTTATCCGTTCAGAATAGATCCAGCTGTATTTCGAACAGACAGGCCGAGGCGGATGCTGTCAGGCGTGTGAGACGTACGGTTCGGATGCCACACGATCGGTGTGTGGTCAGTTTCGGGCGGTCGGTCTCAAACGTATGGGCGAAACCGATGGTGTATCTTGGCCTTAAGTGAACTCAACTGCAAACCTTACCAATGATGGAGGCAACATGAAAGCTGAAAGTAACGGTGGATATATGTATGTTTCAAGTCAACTTTTCACGTTTTGTGTATGGTGGGATTTTAGTCAGCAAAAATATTTGAAAGAATGCCCTGTAAGCGAAAAGAAACTTCCCACAGTTCTTTTTTGTTGTTGCTGGGAAAAACTAACAGTAACAGAGAGTGGAGAACAAGGAACTGAAGTTACAAGGCTGGGGGTGGTGTAGTGGCTAGGACACAACCCTCAATCTAGACACAGTGACAGCAGGCCCTGATGAAATTCCTGAATCAGTGGAACCCCCATTTACAGAACTAAGATCAGGGCTTAAAAGGGAGTTTTAAAATGGAGGTAAACTTACAGAGGGAATGAACAGAGAATCTGAAAAATCTTAAAAAGGGGGGAAGTCTTACATGGGGATAGGGGGGGGGGGGGGGGGGGGTCTTAAAAGGGGGATTCCTTTGTAAGTTGTTTGAGATTGACAAGTGGAGAGTGAGAGTGAAAGTGAAGTGTGAGACCTTATGCAACGTGTGGGTTTGGTAGAGTTTGTGATAGCGGAGTGACGCGCTCTAGTCTAGTGTGGAAACGAGTGTCTCCGTCATGTTCCGTGTGACCTTACACTCAGGTTCTCATTTGTTTAAACAATGCATTTGTTAGTTATCTGCTGTCTTAACTCCCCCACCCGTACAGTACCCCCCATTCTGATATGCCCCCTTTGTTTGACGACAAGTGTTTAGATTGTTTAGATTGTGTGTGTTAATACCAAACCATGTCATGCTCTCTGTTGGGTCAATGTTCTTCACAATTAATACATATATACGTTGTGTGTACATGTCATAGCTGCCAACCCTCCCGGATTTTCCGGGAATCTCCTGAATTTTACAACTTCTCCCTGCTCATATTCAAGACTAAACGGTCCCCCTGGCTCTTGGATTTTGACTTCAGAAGGTTGGCAGCTATGACATGTAATGAAGAGTGAAGAAAAGTCACTTTGTGGCATCGACACCCTTATCTTGTGAGCCGCTTTGTGGCAAGTTTTGGTTGCGAGTATTACCTTTCTGACCTGCGATTGTTGCAGGTTTGTGACTTGTTTTTTACATTTAGTCAAGTTTTGACTAAATGTTTTAACATAGAGGGCGGAATCGAGACGAGGGTCGTGGTGTGTGTGTGTGTGTGTGTGTGTGTGTGTGTGTGTGTGTGTGTGTGTGTGTGTGTGTGTGTGTAGAGCGATTCAGAGTAAACTACTGGACCGATCTTTATGAAATTTTTCATGAGAGTTCCTGGGTATGATATCCCCAGATGTTTTTTTCATTTTTTCCATAAATGTCTTTGATGACGTCATATCCGGCATTTTGTAAAAGTTGAGGCACCCCCAGCGGGTTAGGGGGAAGAATTTAACCGATGCTCCCCAGCAGGTCGTAAGAGGCGACTAACGGATTCTGTTTCTCCTTTTACCCTTGTTAAGTGTTTCTTGTATAGAATATAGTCAATGTTTGTAAAGATTTTAGTCAAGCAGTATGTAAGAAATGTTAAGCCCTTTGTACTGGAAACTTGCATTCTCCCAGTAAGGTAATATATTGTACTACGTTGCAAGCCCCTGGAGCAATTTTTTGATTAGTGCTTTTGTGAACAAGAAACAATTAACAAGTGGCTCTATCCCATCTCCCCCCCCTTTCCCCGTCGCGATATGACCTTCGTGGTTGAAAACGACGTTAAACACCAAATAAAGAAAGAAAGAAAAGTTGAGGCGGCACTGTCACACCCTCATTTTTCAATAAAATTGATTGAAATTTTGGCAAAGCAATGTTCGACGAAGGCCGGACTTTGCATTTCAGCTTGGAGGCTTAAAATTTAATTAATGACTTTGGTCATTAACAATCTGAAAATGGTAATTAAATTTTTTTTTTATAAAACGATTCAAAATTACGTTGATTGTATTCTTCATCATTTTATGATTCCAAAAACATATAATTATGTTATATTCGGATTAAAAACAAGCTCTGAAAATTAAAAATATAAAAATTATGAGCAAAATTAAATTTCCAAAATCGATTTAAAAGCACTTTTATCTTATTCCTTGTCTATTCCTGATTCCAAAAACATATAGATATGATATGTTTGGATTAAAATCACGTTCAGAGAGTTAAAAAAAAATAGAGATATAGAAAAGCGTGCTATCCTCCTCAGCGCAACCGCTCCCGCGCTTTTCTGTATTGTTAATTTCACTGCCTTTGCCACGAGCGGTGGACAGACGATGCTACGAGTGTACGGTCTTGCGGATAAAATGCAATGCGTTCAGTTTCATTCTGTGAGTTCGACTGAGCTAGACTAAATGTTGTATTTTCGCCTTACGCGACTTGTTCTTTGTTTTTTCCCCTTGGTTAGTAAGTGTAAACATTTCCCAACTGATACTTTTCTGTGGTCCATGGAAGTGTGTGTGATCTGTGAGCCCAGAGATTATGCAAGTGAAAATATGGAGCGTGATTGGAACAGACTGGTAGTAACCAAACAAGGTATTCTGTATGGCAACGACTAGCTCCCAGATAGTCTTTATCTGGATGTAATATATAATACCATAGACCTAGATATACTACATAGTAGTACAGCCATTATCTAGATATATATAAATATATATATTATAATACTGGAGGGGCTGACATCTCTCAGGTCCCCACTGGTTGTGATCATGTGTGTATGCTCCACGCCCAGCCCCCCGCCCCCAGCATTGTTCTCAGGCCTCAGTCTTAACTCGCACACACAGACTTTCTTCATCTGATGCCTGGCCGCTCCATTGCCCATAGTTTTAGAAAGGACGGCACCTTTAAGACCCCATAGTGTTGGAAAAGACGGTACCTTTAAGACCCCATAGTGTTGGGAAAGACGGTACCTTTAAGACCCCATAGTGTTGGGAAAGACGGTACCTTTAAGACCCCATAGTGTTGGGAAAGACGGTACCTTTAAGACCCCATAGTGTTGGAAAAGACGGTACCTTTAAGACCCCATAGTGTTGGGAAAGACGGTACCTTTAAGACCCCATAGTGTTGGGAAAGACGGCACCTTTAAGACCCCATAGTGTTGGGAAAGACGGCACCTTTAAGACCCCATAGTGTTGGGGAAAGACGGCACCTTTAAGACCCCATAGTGTTGGGAAAGACGGTACCTTTAAGACCCCATAGTGTTGAGAAAGACGGTACATTTAAGACCCCATAGTGTTGGGAAAGACGGTACCTTTAAGACCCCATAGTGTTGGGAAAGACGGTACCTTTAAGACCCCATAGTGTTGGGAAAGACAGTACCTTTAAGACCCCATAGTGTTGGGAAAGACGGCACCTTTAAGACCCCATAGTGTTGGGAAAGACAGTACCTTTAAGACCCCATAGTGTTGGAAAAGACGGTACCTTTAAGACCCCATAGTGTTGGAAAAGACGGTACCTTTAAGACCCCATAGTGTTGGGAAAGACGGTACCTTTAAGACCCCATAGTGTTGGGAAAGACGGTACCTTTAAGACCCCATAGTGTTGGGAAAGACGGTACCTTTAAGACCCCATAGTGTTGGGAAGAACGGCACCTTTAAGACCACCTCACAAGAACAACACAATGTGAGTACATGTACTTGCCTTGGTGGTTCAAACTTGATCTCTGACATTAAGATATATATATACGACTAGTGTCTGTGTGTGTGTGTGTCTGTGTGTCTGTGTGTCTGTGTGTCTGTGCGCGATGCGCGGCCAAGGTTCTCGATGGATCTGTTTCAAATTTGGTGATCATATTCAGGTACACCCTGGACACAACCTGGTCGATGAGATATTTCAACACGTGTTCTCAGCGCGCAGCGCGGAACCGATTTTGGTTCCACCTCAGCTATTTTGGTTCCACCTCAGCTTACCCGGGCCCCCATACCGACACACCATAGCCGCTACACCACATCACAACGCCAAAGTTCTCGGTGGTTCTTTTTCAAATTTGGACACCGTATTCAGCTACACCCCGGACACAATATCATCGATGAGATATTTCAACACGTGCTATCAGCGCGCAGCGCTAAACTCATGTTCGTTTTTGTGTTTATTTCACCATTATAAGTAACTCTTCCTTATCTTCTCCAGTGTTTGGCGTTTATCTCCCTTCCTTCGTGTGGCTTTCCCGTTCAGTTGTAAGTTACTATTTATTTTTAGAATGTCACTGCGCTGTTCAGAACGCTTCCCTTGCACCCGTAAGTTGTTCTTACTGTCAAAGTGAAAAGGTCGAATCAATTTATAGCCACGCGAAAAATACACTCTCACCTATCTCTATATATTTATAGATACAGATATGCATATATATATACGGCTTCTCTGTGTGTGTGTGTGTTTGTGTGTGTGTGTAGGCAAAAACCTATGTATTATAGAGTTCTGTTTGTGATGGGGTCTAGCGGCTTTTGTCTGTCTGCATGTTCTGGCATGTGAGAAGCCACAGCAGATAATATAGGGCTAAGAAATAAGCTCTAAAATTCTCAATCCCGTTTGACAGGACTTCGCCTTTCAAAGGTGATTGTGGTGAACCGCCACGCTGTCTGTCTCTGTCGCGCCGTTCACCCCAAATTCCCGTTTCTGAGAGTGACTATTTTTAGAATGTCACTGCGCTGTCCAGAACGCTTCCCTTGCACCCGTAAGTTGTTCTTACTGTCAAAGTGAAAAGGTCGAATCAATTTATAGCCACGCGAAAAATACACTCTCACCTATCTCTATATATTTATAGATACAGATATGCATATATATATACGGCTTCTCTGTGTGTGTGTGTGTTTGTGTGTGTGTGTAGGCAAAAACCTATGTATTATAGAGTTCTGTTTGTGATGGGGTCTAGCGGCTTTTGTCTGTCTGTATGTTCTGGCATTTGAGAAGCCACAGCAGATAATATAGGGCTAAGAAATAAGCTCTAAAATTCTCAATCCCGTTTGACAGGACTTCGCCTGCAGAGGTGATTGTGATGAACCGCCACGCTGTCTGTCTCTGTCTCGCGATTCACCCCGGCGAAGCCGGGTATTCCTCTAGTTAAGATATATATTTGTGTGACGATTTTACAAATTGGTCTAGGGTATAAACGTTTGGTTAAGATACACACAATCTCTTTCTGTGCTGACACTGTACTCTCTTGCCCAAAGACTACACAACAGCGTTAATTTAGTTTGAACAATTTCGTTTATAAGTGGCTAACTATAAGTATATTGTTCAAAATTCACAACATCCTCTATTTATCACAGGTTAATTAATAAATAGATGCCCACAATGGGAGAACACAAGTCATTCTTCTTCAAAAGTTTCTGGTGAAAAACACAGTATCTAGAACATATGATGACGATGAGTTATAGTGTTAGACGCTTAGCTTGAGGTCGAAGAAATAATGAAGACAGGATGACGAACAGCAAATGTTGGGACGACGACGATCCAGTGACGACAGGTCGACGTAGACAACAGGTACAGCAGGTTACACCAAGTGGTTATTCTTCATCGACGAACAGGTTAGCGAATTCAGTGTAGATATAGGTATACAAATAAAACAGCTGATCCAATCCTCTGTGAAGAGAATTCAGTGTCTGCACACAAAGTGTAGCATACCGTTAACAAATCGCAACATGTAAAATGAAACAGAACATGTTTCAGCATCTTGAGAAATGGAACACAAATTACCTATTCGTGTCATCTAATTTCTCCAAACGAACAGACAAATGATTACATGAACACACACTAGGATTGGCTTCATCAGAAAGTTACTGATTATGAATCATTTACTAACCTGCCTAGAATCTTTCGTACAGGACTTCTTCGGGTCTTGACGAACAGACTGGGACTGATCGTTGGTTTTACGTTACGACGATTGTTGTCTGTCGCCAAGTAATACATATAGGTTACATTGCTCTCGAATGAACGAGAATGTTAGTAATCATGAAGCAATTCTAAACATTGACATCGCTTCATGCCACTATCGCTGGTCTTAGCAATAATATTATGTTTATAAGAAATACTTTCCAAACCTTCGTGTTTCCTAGACAAGAGACAGGGTTACGAAAATTACGTCATCGACATTTACAGTGTGACGTCACTATGACGAATACAGTCTCGGCTTACTATCTAAAGAATCTTTGGAGATTCACTGTCTCGATTAGCTTATGCTTATGACGATTTACCGTCTCGGTTGACTATTTGAAGTTTTGAAGACTCGGCTGAATTACCGTGCTGACTGCCACACTAAAAATTCGTTACAATCTGTCTAGTGGAATGTGTAGACTGCTCACACGATCGAGTCACACAAACTCTGAAGTAACAGGTGTGAAATGACAGGTAGATTTTACGCCTTGGACCTTTGCTTGCATACCTGTGTTTGGCATGTGGACTATGTGCAGCCTTTTGAAAGCTTTGCTGTTTGCCTACAAAAAGATACATGTGTGTAACAAGGCGTCTCTGTGTGTGTTCAGTATGAAAGGAAATCGCATGTTCTGTCATTGTCGCTGTGTAAAATGACTAAAGGCCATCAGAGTGCTTACATTTTGTTCTGGGGAAGATATCTGTGGGTTCACCGTTTCTGATTCTTTCTTCTTCTTCTTGTTCGCTGTTAGATCGTCAGTCCGGACTGCAGGGCGAAATATGCTGTGACCAAACCGTTTCTGATTGAAAATGTTTGTTGCCAAGTGTTACACAACCATTTGACGCGAGAAGCAAGAGGTTTCATGCTATGCCCCGGTCTATGTGTAAAGGGAGGTAATAACCTGGGAATCTTTCTTTCTTTCTTTCTTTCTTTCTTTATTTGGTGTTTAATGTGGTTTTCAACCGTTCAAGGTTATATCGCGACGGACCTGGGAATGTCTGCAGTTGTGTTTGTTGATATCACACAGTGTTATATTATATATCCAATGTAATAGGACAAGACATGTGTTTATAACAAGTCTCTGGAGTGTTTGAAAAGCTTTGGCCAGCCCTGCTTTCCACGCGTTGTATCCTAGGTGTTGATTGGGAGCAACAATGTAGTGCTAAGCAGAGATCATGGAAAAAGAGTTATATCATATATATATAAGCTGTATCCTTCTGGTCTGTAGTCTGCTTTTAAAGTCAGTTGTTGATCCACGTTCCCCTTGTTGTGAAACATTGAGGGTATGGGACTGGAGCTTTTCATTTTGTTTCAATAAACTTTTGTTGCAAGGAAGTATTTAAAACATTGCTTTCTGTGTTGTTGAGCAGATATATTTTAGGCATGGGAATTATCTGCCGAAAGGCAAATTTCCGCCTTTTTTTTCTCTTTTTTTTTCCGCTGAAAAAGCAAAAGTGTCCGCCGAAAAGATAAATGGGGGAGGCAAAAATGGTTCTGAAAACTGAATTTAAATGGCAAACTTGGAGGTCAGATGACACCAAACTGCACAATTTGGGTTCTTTGGAGAAATATTTTTCGGGGCGGGGGGGAGGGGGGTATGCCCTCGGACCGCCCTAGTTAGGTTAGGCGCATTGCGCCGTCGACTATGATATTACTTTCACATTTTCAGCCTTTTTTTCTTTTTTAATTCCCATGCCTGATATTTGCACATGCAGGAGTTGATAAGTTGTTTAGTGAGTGTGTGTGTGTGTGAAATGTGGGATGTGTTTTGCTGTGTATGATGTGTGAAGTTGGTGCAACAACCACAGTGTCAGCCGATCTGTGTTGCACTCGGCCATCTTGTCACTAACTTCACTTCCCGTCAGCTCTGCCTGTCTCGTCCGTGGGTCAGTATTGGGATCTGATTTCATGATGAAAGACCCAATTGTTACCTTGTCAAATTACCTGTCAGTGTCAGAACCATTAGACAATGAATGGTGGTGTGCATGTGTTTGTGTCAGTCGGACACTGGTGTGTGTAGTAAGAAGTGACCCCCCCCCCATAACCCTGTGTGTATCTGTTTAAGTCTGACTGACATGCATGTGTTACTGTCAATATTCAATTCAGATTGAAAGTCTGTCATGGTTGTTGTTTGTAAAGATTGATTGTATTGTATAGAGTTGATTTACTGTTAAATCATCAAGGAGTGTGAGAAAGACTGTCCACTGAAAAATGAGTTTGCCATTTCAGGCTGTGTTGTACTGTACATTTGTCATGGTTACAATTCACGGGGGCTACAGGCAATCTGAGATGGCTGCTGTAACAGGTGTGATGCATACATGTTGTATTTAAATCCATGTAAAGTGTAAGGTGATTACGAAGTGATCATGCTGTGCACACTCTTGTCCCCATTTTGTCCACACCAGTTACATACACATGATTGTGGAGGAGGTGTGGACAGTGATTTTGTGGAGAATGTCCAGACAGTGTTTTTGTGAAGAATGTCCAGACAGTGTTTTTGTGAAGAATGTCCAGACGGTGTTATTGTGGAGAATGTCCAGACGGTGTTTTTGTGGAGAATGTCTAGAAAGTCGTTTTGTTGAAGACACTGTTATTGCCTGTGTGTGGTGACATTTATGTAGTGTGTGTGTGTACGACATACGGGCATGCATGCTTCATTTGTTAGTCAGTTGCTAGCCCCGTTAGGTCATGGACACGTTTCATCCCTCGAGAATGTATTATGGTTTGTTTTTCGACATCACAAGGCTTTTTTCTTGACGTGTACACAGGAGTGCATGCTGTTCACTGAGGGTATGGACTGGACACCTTATGTGCGCATACCTACCATGAACAGTGTGCACAGAGTAAACATTGGATGATTGTTTCTATGAACAGTAACTTGTGTGTGCATGTGCTTCAGTTGATTGTCACGTCATCTGACATCCCCGCTTGATTTGAACAGCGGGGCTGACTGACTATTTGACCCTTACCGCCTGAATGTCTGCTGGCATAATGGCCATAGACTGAGACTGAGATATTCTGGGGTTGCCAGTTCTTTGTACTCATTCGGGTGATCCAACTGCCAGAATGCAAATGACAAACTAGAATAGCTTTTGACTCAATGTTCCATCCCAGTTTATACCCATCCTAGTTACTCATCGGTCAGATTTAACGCTACAGTCCATCTCCGTGTCAGCCATCATGTTGACAGCCACACATCTCTTGAGGCGTTTACACAGAATGAGAGCTGTAACTTGGCCACAAACCAACAGCCCTTGAGGCGTTTACACAGAATGAGAGCTGTAACTTGGCCACAAACCAACATCTCTTGAGGCGTTTACACAGAATGAGAGCTGTAACTTGGCCACAAACCAACATCTCTTGAGGCGTTTACACAGAATGAGAGCTGTAACTTGGCCACAAACCAACATCTCTTGAGGCGTTTACACAGAATGAGAGCTGTAACTTGGCCACAAACCAACATCTCTTGAGGCGTTTACACAGAATGAGAGCTGTAACTTGGCCACAAACCAACATCTCTTGAGGCGTTTACACAGAATGAGAGCTGTAACTTGGCCACAAACCAACATCTCAAGGCGTTTACACAGAATGAGAGCTGTAACTTGGCCACAAACCAACATCTCAAGGCGTTTACACAGAATGAGAGCTGTAACTTGGCCACAAACCAACATCTCTTGAGGCGTTTACACAGAATGAGAGCTGTAACTTGGCCACAAACCAACAGTCTGGCTGCTTCCTGTGCAATGTGGGATCTTGTTGCTGGAACTCATTTTTTAAGTGACACCAATCTTCTAAATGAACCCAGGAATAAAATTCTGATGATGCACAGAACGTGGCCACGGTGTTGATTGTTGGTATACGTCCAAATGGAAGGATGGTCGTCTTCTGTGTGAAAGCCTTGACAGATCAGTGTAGAAAAGCCTGAACATTCGGCGAAGCTGACGGTGTAATGGACGGTATCGTCAAACACCCCACCAGGACAGGCAGACATGTGACCGATGTGAGCACAGGGCTGTCTCATCTCCATCGTGTGATTTGCAATGAAGATCTCAGTATGGCTGTCATCCCTGTCCCCGTGATTTTACCATCACAGTGTCCATGTTTTAATTGGCGGCACAACCTTATTTATTCTGGATCATGCTGTGTGCCGTAACCTCTCATGCCCTGGTTGCTGAGTGCAGGTGTACTGAGTGGGACATCTGCAAACAGGCCAACCAACCTCTCCTGCTCAGATTCTGTCAGAAAACTGGCATGCTTTTCCGTGCCAAGCGTATCTAGCTCGCGTACTGTCCTCCCTCTACAATCACCAACACATACTTGGACTAGGTCTGTGAACTTTGAACTGGCCAAGTTCACTGACCTGTGAAGGCCTAATACAGTATCAGACTATCCGCTGGTCACGGCTGGCGGAATCCCTGTGACTTCGTGCACCAACTATGCAAGTGGCTTAATTCAGCTCTGGTCGGCACCTGTCATGGCCCCTCCCGCCTGCACCTGAATGCTAAATACACAGGTCTGTGGCTGCCCCCGGCCCCGCCCACTTTCTACATCCAGCCGTGTGTTTCCCCTGGAGCTACCTAGCCGCGGACTTATGCTAAACGGTTATTGAGACCGTGTGATCATCTGTAACCCAAATGTCAGTCATCCGCAAATAATGAGATTGATCTCAGGTGAATTTGAGCAGGGACGTAAGCGATGAGTGCACGTTTTTTATGATCTTATAAGCGCACGAGACTTCCCCCCAAACATGATTCGTGTTGTTTGTTCAGTTTCTTCTCTCAGCATTCGCTTGACAGCGTAATCTGGGAATCTATACAATGTGTGGTAAATCAGTATAACGTCTTGCAGATTAATGAAAATACAGTGTGTGATAGGTTAACCCATTGTCTGCCGTAAAACAAAGTAATACAAGGCAAATGAAACAAAGTGATGGTTGTAAATAATGGATGTCGAGAGTAAAAAAATCAGTTTAAGATGGTTAAGAGCGTGTGGAGAAGAAATACATATCTCCACTCCTGCCTACTCCTGAATGCTCTCCACTCCATATCTCCATTCGTCGTCACTCTCAGAAAACTGAGTGTAGAGTGTCGTCATTATATTTAGTCAAGTTTTGACTAAATATTTTAACATCGAGGGGGAATCGAAACGAGGGTCGTGGTGTATGTGCGTGTGTGTGTCTGTGTGTCTGTGTGTGTGTGTAGAGCGATTCAGACTAAACTACTGGACCGATCTTTATGAAATTTGACATGAGAGTTCCTGGGTATGAAATCCCCGAACGTTTTTTTCATTTTTTTGATAAATGTCTTTGATGACGTCATATCCGGCTTTTCGTGAAAGTTGAGGCGGCACTGTCACGCCCTCATTTTTCAACCAAATTGGTTGAAATTTTGGTCAAGTAATCTTCGACGAAGGCCGGACTTCGGTATTGCATTTCAGCTTGGTGGCTTAAAAATTAATTAATGACTTTGGTCATTAAAAATCTGAAAATTGTAAAAAAAAAATAAAAATTTATAAAACGATCCAAATTTACGTTTATCTTATTCTCCATCATTTGCTGATTCCAAAAACATATAAATATGTTATATTCGGATTAAAAACAAGCTCTGAAAATTAAATATATAAAAATTATTATCAAAATTAAATTGTCCAAATCAATTTAAAAACACTTTCATCTTATTCCTTGTCGGTTCCTGATTCCAAAAACATATAGATATGATATGTTTGGATTAAAAACACGCTCAGAAAGTTAAAACAAAGAGAGGTACAGAAAAGCGTGCTATCCTTCTTAGCGCAACTACTACCCCGCTCTTCTTGTCAATTTCACTGCCTTTGCCATGAGCGGTGGACTGACGATGCTACGAGTATACGGTCTTGCTGAAAAATGGCATTGCGTTCAGTTTCATTCTGTGAGTTCGACAGCTACTTGACTAAATATTGTATTTTCGCCTTACGCGACTTGTTTTCTTTTACAAGAAGATCGAGTGAACCTTTAAAGCGATTAAACGTTTTAATTGTGGGAAAGTGTTACTGATTTTACTTCAGATCTTTAAACTCTGTAAGCGATACAGATGTGGCCAGGTTGTGTGTGTACTGAGGCAGGAATTGGGGTTTTCAAGGCAGTGAGGGTTCCCTCAACACAATTGTAAGGCAGGCACCCTCACGGGTTCAACTAGTACCTGTCCCAAACTCCACTTTTGTTTCAAGGAGGAAGGAAGGGATGACATAATTATATGATATCCGCGAGGATGGATGGTGTTGGGGCGGGGATATAGCTCAGTTGGTAGCGCGCTGGATTTGTATTCAGTTGGCCGCTGTCAGCGTGAGTTCGATCCCAGGTTCGGCGGAAATTTATTTCACAGAGTCAACTTTGTGTGCAGACTCTCTTCGGTGTCCGAACCTCCCCCCGTGTACACTACATTGGGTGTGCACGTTAAAGATCCCACGATTGACAAAAGGGTCTTTCCTGGCAAAATTGCTTAGGCACAGTTAATAATTGTCTACCTATACCCGTGTGACTTGGAATAATAGGCCGTGAAAGGTAAATATGCGCCGAAATGGCTGCAATCTACTGGCCGTATAAAATTTCATCTCACACGGCATCACTGCAGAGCGCCTAGAACTGTACCCACGGAATATGCGCGATATAAGCCTCATTGATTGATTGATTGATTGATTGATAGGTCATGCTGGACTCGTGACACAACAGAGCAGGTTAGACTGACCCACAGTGTTCACACACCTTGACTCTGGGTCATGAGTATCTGACTGCTGGTGAACGATAATCTATGTATGACAAGTCCTGAAACTCAATGTACTTGATTTCATGGAAAGAATTCCCACAATGAAAAGTTAGAACAGCCGTGTAGGGTATGATTGTCCATGAGAATCAGTTCAACAAAAAGCATGGCGTCTTCACCGTGCAAAGCGAAACTTGTCTTGATGTGTCTCTGTCTGTATCTTACGTCTGGGATGGTATCAGTGTTTTGCACTATTCTTGTTCTTTGAGTTTGATGTTGGAAATCTTGAAAATAAAGTATACTTTAACAACCTCACTTGTTCCCTCCGTCTGACTGTTAGTCTGTTGCGCTGTCTCTCTGTCTCTGTCTGTTTTTTCTCTCTCTTCACAAGATCTCTCTTCATCTCTGTGTGTGTGTGTGTCTGTGTGTGTGTGTGTGTGTGTTGTTGTGCAAGCGTGTCTGTGTTTAAAAAAAAAGGATGTTGATCACCTTGTAGAACTAACAGAGCACTCACACACAAACACGCACACATAGGCCTACACACTAACACACATGTACACACACACACAAACACACACACACACACACACACACACACACACACACCTCTATCATCCAGAGGCTGGTCAAATAACTACAAAAAAAGAACGAAGAGAAAATGCTGTTAAGACCCAGATCAGCAGAACTTTGTGACAAAGCGTTGCACATAAAGGGAGAAAAGTCGGATATTGCACACATTTATTTCTGACGGTGATTGCTTCCCTTCTCCATTACTCTGAGCTCTCTCTGTCTGCCTGCCTCTCTCTCTCTCTCTCGCTCTCTCTCTCTCGCTCTTGGGGACGTAGCTCAGTTGGTAGCGCGCTGGCTTTGTAGCCAGTTGGTCGCTATCAGCGTGGGTTCGATCCCCACGTTCGGCGAGAGATTTATTTCTCGGAATCAACTTTGTGCAGACTCTCTTCGGTGTCCGAACACCCCCGTGTGCACACATGCGCACGAAAAAGATCCCACGTTCACAGCGAAAGTCTCAGGGCTTGGAAAACACGAAGACACGCATGCATCATCTCTCGTCTCTGATTATCATGATCTTATTTCGATACTTTGACGAGACAAACCCAATGCTGGTGTGTCGAAGAAGACAGCCACAGCGGGCTTGTTCGAATCAAAGTATCACACCATATCTTCAGCGTATTACCAATACCTGTCCCAAGATATAGACCAGTTGGTCTAAGAGGACGTTAAACCCTAATAGTCAGTCTCTCGCTCTCTCTCTCCACAATATATCTCTCTTCATCTGTGTGTGTTTGAGAAACTGAAACAGAACGTTATACATGTTGAAATGCCGGTTCCAGTCTGTCCCTTATACATACAAACACGTAAAGACAGACGTGTACTGCATTTAGAGAAGGCTTTCGTATGTGTAGCAAAAGACATGAAAACAACAGGTCAATCCCACACAATACACAGTGGATCGAGGAGATGCTCCACCATTGCATTATATACATTACACATGAACATTCAAAACACAAAATCTAACACTTACATAAAATCAGACTTTTTATTGGAAACACGTTTGCTTATAGGAGCTGCATATCAAAGGCGAATTGAGTATTGTGCAGTCATAACATTAAACATGCTAGCCATGAAAAACAGGCTATCCACGCATGGGGTGTGAATGCAAGTGGCGCTTAAACATTTTCACTGATGTGCTATTTCTGATTTGTAGCAGTAAGGCGTCCCACAGAGACGCTGTTCGGGGTTGATCATTGACTTCGCTTTCTTCTCGCATGTAAAAGTTGCAAAGGTTGTCCTATTGTGATTTGTTGTCGATTTTTAATTGGGCCCTTCCGTTTTTGTCCAGTCGATTTTTAAGGGTACCCTTATTTGAGCGGCGGTCACGTTCTCCCTGTAAAAGAATTCTTTAATCCGAAAGATGATCCAGATAGTCAAGTGAACGGCCTTAACTGGCATATAAAGTTTGAATGAAATAACTGAATTAATGCTTTTATTTGGCTGCGAAATTTGTTGCAATAATTTGTTGGCGAAGACGGTTTAAGTAGGTTCCTAAGTGTTTATATCATTTCAGAAAGACTGTTGCAAATTTCTTTTTTACAGTTAGTCAAGTTTTGACTAAATGTTTTAACATAGACGGGGAATCGAGACGAGGGTCGTTGTGTCATGTGTATGTGTGCGTGCGTGCGTGTGTGTGTGTGTGTGTGTGTCTCCGGAGGTTTTTTTTCTCTATTTTTTCGATAAATGTCTTTGATGACGTCATATCCGGCTTTTTGTGAAAGTTGAGGCCGCACTGTCACGCCTCATTTTTCAATCAAATTGATTGAAATTTTGGTCAAGCACTCTTCGACAAAGGCCAGACTTGGTATTGCATTTCAGCTTGGAGGCTTACAAATTGATTGATGAGTTTGGTCCCAAAAAATCTGAAAATTGTAATTAAAATTATTTTTGTAGAAAACGATCCAAAATAAATGTAATCTTATTCTTCATCATTGTCTGATTCCAAAACCATAACAATATGTCATATTTGGATTAAAAACCAGCTCTGAGAATTAAATATATGAACATTATGATTAAAATTAATTTTCCGGAATCGATTTAAAAATGTCATCTTATTCCTTGTCGGTTCCTGATTCCAAAAACATATAGATATGATATATTTGAATTAAAAACAAGCTCAGAAAGTTAAAAAGAACAGAGATACAGAAAAGCGTGCTATCCTGCTCAGCGCAATCACTACCGCGCTATTCTGGCTAGTCAATTTCACTGCCTTTGCCACGAGCGGTGGACTGACGATGCTACGAGTCTTGGTGAATAAAAATGCAGTGCGTTCAGTTTCATTCTGTGAGTACGACAGCTTGACTAAATGTTGTATTTTCGCCTTACGCGACTTGTTGATTATTCCGAGTGCAAAGCCGATCAGTATCATTCTGTGAGTTCCACAGCTTGACTAAATGTAGTAATTTCGCCTTACGCGACTTTTTTTTTCTCAAGTAAAATTACTTTTATAGCCTGGTTTGACTTGTGAAGGACCAAAAGCGACACAGGCAGGTCAGGGTGGTAGTGTGGTGGGTGATGGGGGTGGGGGTGGGGTGGTAGTGGAGGGGGGGGGGGCGCTAAACAAGTTAGCAATGATCGACAAAGTCTCCTATTCAGTGACGACGTCTTTTGCGAAGAATGAGAGTGGTCGTGTTCGGGTAAGGCGTTATAAGCTATTCACTTATTGAATACATGCTCATAGTTATTAGTATGTTCGCGGTCGTACAATGAAAAGAGAGAGAGAGAGAGAGAGAGAGAGAGAGAGAGAGAGAGAGAGAGAGAGAGAGAGAGAGAGAGAGAGAGAGAGAGATAGAGAGGCAGACACTCACAGACAAAGAGAGACAAAGAGAGACAGACAGAGACAGACAGACAGACAGATAGACAGACTGCCACACTGGGAGACACTGAGAGAGAGGGAGAGTAAGAGTTGATCACTGAAGAAAGCCCCCATTCAAAAGCGACTGTCTCATAGCCAACACAATACCATCTGATCGATCAAATCACTCCGGACCACAGCCACAGGTAGAAGGGTATCGAACTCACTGACAGTCCTGCAGCCCCGCCTCCCGACACCCGTATAGCCAACAACAGCAGGAGGGTACGAGTGCAGACCCGTCTATCTGTCCCGCTGTGGGCCGTTCCACGATCATGCACGGGGCCAACATATTCATGTTGACACGCAGTGAAAAATCCCTTTCAGTCTTTCAGCTCGGATTCCGCTCGTCCTTGTGTGAATGCCTGACAATTTGTCTCGCAGGGCAAACATTAATGGGACTACTTGTGCGATAAGTGCGTGTAGAGAAAAGTCTGTGTTTTAAATTGATATCTACATGCCAGTGATTGAAAAAAAGTGGTAGGAGGTAGCTGGGGGATAGAGTTGAAGCTACCTGACAACGAAGACGTTTTCGATTAACGTTGATCTCCGGGTATCAATAGGGGTGTACCGATCTGCTTGTGTCGGCTTTGTAGCCTCGACATTGCTGTGGATACCTCAGGCACCATCTTGAAATCCGCGTTTGACATCAAGTTGTTGGCTCGTGTTTTAAGCGTCTACGTACTTTGTTTAGGAATTAGTTCAACAAGGTGTTTCAAACGGGAGAAAGTGATGAACAAAATGAAGTGAATAAAGCCGGTTGAATAGTCAAGTGGTTTGTGATCGGGGGCATATTTTTTTTATTTAGTAACGGCTAATATCATGCACGCGGTGCCGAGTCCTGCTTCGTCATCGTCGTCTACTTCCCCGACCACCGTCACCGACGACACGACGACAACGTCCAACCCAGTGGTGACAGTAAGTCAAAGTCACAACAATCGTACACATGTTTCAACTCAGCTTGTACTGACTACATTGACAAATGGTACAAATAAACGCAAGCATGGTTTGCATATTAACATGTAGACAGAATTTAGGCGAAGTAGCTTCTTTTTTTTTTTTAGCTGAAAAACCTAGTCGCAGAAATGGACAGTAACATTTAACATTTTCACACTTGTATTTGATTCCAATTCCCGTTCAGCGACATGAAGCGATCGAGCACTGGCAAAAACGAACAGTAGAACTTTGACCCAATTCCGCCCTGTGAAAGATAGTATTGATAATAGCGTTTTGCTCTTTCTTTGGCGTAGTGAATTGTCATAGAAATCTTGTAAAAGCGTACGAGGGCTTACCAACAGCACGTTGAACTGATTCAAGTTAGGTTCACTGGTGTTTTGCACTACGGTAGATACATGTATGTTTCTCTCAGAAGTGAACAATAGCAGTTCGAACTAGATTAGACTCAATGTGACTGTGTTGTACAATTTGTAGAAATGCACAGCGTTTTGTTTTCAGAAAAAAAGCATTTTGTTTTTAGAAACAAACAGCATTTTCTTTTCAGAAAAGAACAGCATTTTCCTTGTAGAAATTAACAGCATTTTAACGGTAGTGCAATCGCTAACCTGTGACGACAGACTGGCGGCTTCTTTTTGATTGCGATAAGAGATTGATCGCTGCTCCCCATACGCATGACTGAAAAAGAAAGCAATGGCGTATCAACTGACGACCCTTTGCCAAATAGCAACCCTTTCCATAAAGACCACCTGACTATAAAGACCACCTGACTATAAAGACCACTTTTGCATCAGTTCCTTGCGTGGTCTTTATACACAGGTTCGACTGTATCATTTTGAAATTCGAAACAAATAGACTGCTAACGTTGATAGTACCATTTGAACTAATCTAAATTTACCGATGTTAATCACATGATAGACCATTCAAAGTAACGAAGAACACATTTTTGCATTTAGTTAAATCAGCCAAGGAAACGCGTATAGGTTTAGCTCTTGCAGAATGGAACAGTAATTGACGGTGTGACAGGCTGTTGAAGAGTGGTCGCCACCTGAAGCTGAGGCAAGCTTGGGCTACGTGCGGGCAGTGACTCAATGAGCTCCGGTGTGCATGATGTCTGAAGATAGGGGCATCCTATCGATACTTTATACATGACAGTGTCCCTTCTATAGCGTCCTATTGATCGGATACTTTATACATGACATTGTCCCTTCTATAGCGTCCTATTGAGCGGATACTTTATACATGACAGTGTCCCTTCTATAGCGTCCTATTGAGCGGATACTTTATACATGACATTGTCCCTTCTATAGCGTCCTATTGAGCGGATACTTTATACATGACTATGTCCCTTCTATAGCGTCCTATTGATCGGATACTTTATACATGACATTGTCCCTTCTATAGCGTCCTATTGAGCGGATACTTTATACATGACATTGTCCCTTCTATAGCGTCCTATTGAGCGGATACTTTATACATGACAGTGTCCCTTCTATAGCGTCCTATTGAGTGGATACTTTATACATGACAGTGTCCCTTCTATAGCGTCCAGTATTGAGCGGATACTTTATACATGACATTGTCCCTTCTATAGCGTCCTATTAAGCGGATACTTTATACATGACAGTGTCCCTTCTATAGCGTCCTATTGAGCGGATACTTTATACATGACAGTGTCCCTTCTATAGCGTCCTATTGAGCGGATACTTTATACATGACATTGTCCCTTCTATAGCGTCCTATTGAGCGGATACTTTATACATGACAGTGTCCCTTCTATAGCGTCCTATTGAGCGGATACTTTATACATGACAGTGTCCCTTCTATAGCGTCCTATTGAGCGGATACTTTATACATGACAGTGTCCCTTCTATAGCGTCCTATTGAGCGGATACTTTATACATGACAGTGTCCCTTCTATAGCGTCCTATTGATCGGATACTTTATACATGACATTGTCCCTTCTATAGCGTCCTATTGATCGGATACTTTATACATGACAGTGTCCCTTCTATAGCGTCCTATTGAGCGGATACTTGATACATGACATTGTCCCTTCTATAGCGTCCTATTGAGTGGATACTTTATACATGACATTGTCCCTTCCATAGCGTCCTATTGAGCGGATACTTTATACATGACATTGTCCCTTCTATAGCGTCCTATTGAGCGGATACTTTATACATGACATTGTCCCTTCTATAGCGTCCTATCATACATGACAGTGTCCCTTCTATAGCGTCCTATTGAGCGGATACTTTATACATGACAGTGTCCCTTCTATAGCGTCCTATTGATCGGATACTTTATACATGACAATGTCCCTTCTATAGCGTCCTATTGATCGGATACGTTATACATGACAGTGTCCCTTCTATAGCGTCCTATGGATCGGATACTTTATACATGACATTGTCCCTTCTATAGCGTCCTATTGATCGGATACTTTATACATGACAGTGTCCCTTCTATAGCGTCCTATTGAGCGGATACTTTATACATGACAGTGTCCCTTCTATAGCGTCCTATTGAGCGGATACTTTATACATGACATTGTCCCTTCTATAGCGTCCTATTGAGCGGATACTTTATACATGACAGTGTCCCTTCTATAGCGTCCTATTGAGCGGATACGTTATGCATGACATTGTCCCTTCTATAGCGTCCTATGGAGCGGATACTTTATACATGACATTGTCCCT
The DNA here is from genome assembly GCF_037325665.1 of Littorina saxatilis. NCBI lineage: Eukaryota > Metazoa > Mollusca > Gastropoda > Littorinimorpha > Littorinidae > Littorina > Littorina saxatilis. Next base: position 15,922,860 of record NC_090256.1, on the reverse strand, counting down.
TCTATAGGGTTTGCTGCGTTCTTTTCAAACCAGCGGAGGTTATTTCTCACTGTGGTGCCATCGTCGACCTCTTTGAGTGATAAGTAACATCGCGCGATTGCCTCAGTTTCAAGGGGAGTAACTCTTCCACAGCACATACACATACTGGACAGATTTATATTCAAGCATTGTCATTTTTCATTAAAAAAATCTTTAAGACAGACAAATTGAATTTCTTTTGCTGTTATAATACCTACCCTCAAAGACATAAAAGCGTTAAATTAACAGTTTAATTGCACTGTTGCCGAGACGTGTAGACTAACTGATCTGTAGATTTTATTTCAAATGTTGTGCTTTGCTTTCACTTCAGTTGCTTTGGTACTTTCACAGTGCTTGAAGTGTTGCTACGTGACGTCATGCTTTCAATGACGTGACACTACGTAGTCAAGCTGCCTGTTCAGTGACTGACGTAGACCTGAAGGTAAGTGCGAGATTAAACACTTGTTAGAGCGTATTTGATCCTAATACTTTACGTGTCAGTTAAAGTGAGTTTAGTCTTAATACTGTGGCGTCTATCAAAGTTAAAGTGAGTTTAGTCTTCATACTGTACGTGTATCAAAGTTAGAGTGAGTTTAGTCTTCATACTGTACGTGTATCAAAGTTAAAGTGAGTTTAGTCTTCATACTGTACGTGTATCAAAGTTAAAGTGAGTTTAGTCTTCATACTGTGGCGTGTATCAAAGTTAAAGTGAGTTTAGTCTTAATACTGTGCGTGTATCAAAGTTAAGTGAGTTTAATCTTAATACTGTGCGTGTATCAAAGTTAAGTGAGTTTAGTCTTCATACTGTGCGTGTATCAAAGTTAAGTGAGTTTAGTCTTCATACTGTGGCGAGTATCAAAGTTAAAGTGAGTTTAGTCTTCATACTGTGCGTGTATCAAAGTTAAAGTGAGTTTAGTCTTCATACTGTACGTGTATCAAAGTTAAAGTGAGTTTAGTCTTCATACTGTGCGTGTATCAAAGTTAAAGTGAGTTTAGTCTTCATACTGTGCGTGTATCAAAGTTAAGTGAGTTTAGTCTTCATACTGTGCGTGTATCAAAGTTAAGTGAGTTTAGTCTTAATACTGTACGTGTATCAAAGTTAAGTGAGTTTAGTCTTCATACTGTGCGTGTATCAAAGTTAAGTGAGTTTAGTCTTCATACTGTGCGTGTATCAAAGTTAAAGTGAGTTTAGTCTTCATACTGTGCGTGTATCAAAGTTAAAGTGAGTTTAGTCTTCATACTGTGGCGAGTATCAAAGTTAAAGTGAGTTTAGTCTTCATACTGTGGCGACTATCAAAGTTAAAGTGAGTTTAGTCTTAATACTGTGGCGAGTATCAAAGTTAAAGTGAGTTTAGTCTTCATACTGTGGCGACTATCAAAGTTAAAGTGAGTTTAGTCTTAATACTGTGTATCAAAGTTAAAGTGAGTAATACTTAATACTGTGCGTGTATAAAAGTTAAAGAGAGTTTAGTCTGTGCCAGTGCGTGTGATGCTAACACCGTCACCTAGTCAATCAGGTGCACCCATTGGTCTAAATGTGTCAGTGTGTCTCTGTATTTCTGTGTCAGTGCGTGTAATGTTAACACCCTCACCTAGTCAATCAGGTGCACCCATTGGCCTAAATGTGTCAGTGTGTCTTTGTATTTCTGTGTCTGTGCGTGTAATGTTAACACCCCTCACCCAGTCAATCAGGTGCACCCAGTGGTCTAAGTGTGTCAGTGGGTCTTTGTATTTCTGTGTCTGTGCGTGTAATGTTAACACCCCCACCCAGTCAAGCAGCCTGCACCCAGTGGTCTAAGTTTGTCAGTGTGTCTCTGTGTTTCTGTGTCAGTGCGTGTAATGTCAACACCCTCACCCAGTCAATCAGGTGCACCCAGTGGTCTAAGTGTGTCAGTGTGTCTCTGTGTCAGTGCGTGTAATGTTAACACCCTCACCTAGTCAATCAGGTGCACCAAGTGGTCTAAGTTTGTCAGTGTGTCTCTGTGTTTCTGTGTCAGTGCGTGTAATGTCAACACCCTCACCCAGTCAATCAGGTGCACCCAGTGGTCTAAATGTCTCAGTGTGTCTCTGTATTTCTGTGTCAGTGCGTGTAATGTTAACACCCTCACCTAGTCAATCAGGTGCACCAAGTGGTCTAAGTTTGTCAGTGTGTCTCTGTGTCTGTGCGTGTAATGTTAACACCTTCACCCAGTCAAGCAGGTGCACCCAGTGGTCTAAGTGTGTCAGTGGGTCTCTGTATTTCTGTGTCAGTGCGTGTAATGTTAACACCCTCACCTAGTCAATCAGGTGCACCAAGTGGTCTAAGTGTGTCAGTGGGTATTTGTATTTCTGTGTCAGTGCGTGTAATGTTAACACCCTCACCCAGTCAATCAGGTGCACCAAGTGGTCTAAGTGTGTCAGTGTGTCTCTGTGTCAGTGCGTGTAATGTCAACACCCTCACCTAGTCAATCAGGTGCACCAAGTGGTCTAAGTGTGTCAGTGTGTCTCTGTGTTTCTGTGTCAGTGCGTGTAATGTTAACACCCTCACCTAGTCAATCAGGTGCACCCAGTGGTCTAAGTGTGTCAGTGGGTCTCTGTATTTCTGTGTCAGTGCGTGTAATATTAACACCCTCACCTAGTCAATCAGGTGCACCAAGTGGTCTAAGTGTGTCAGTGGGTCTTTGTATTTCTGTGTCAGTGCGTGTAATGTCAACACCCTCACCCAGTCAATCAGGTGCACCCAGTGGTCTAAATGTCTCAGTGTGTCTCTGTATTTCTGTGTCAGTGCGTGTAATGTTAACACCCTCACCTAGTCAATCAGGTGCACCGACTTGTTTAAGTGTGTCACGATGTGTCTCTGTGTCAGTGTGTGTAGTGTTAACCCCCTTCCACCCTCACCCAGGTCCACCAGGTGCGCCCAGTGCCCGTGGTGCCCGCTGCCAACATGGCGATGCCCGTGGGCCCCGTGGTGTCCTCCCAGTTCGGCCAGCGCCCCCTGCTGGAGGTACCCGCCCTCAACCTTGACAACGACCCCGCAAGGCTGGAGATCAGCAGCATGGAGGACCGACCCAAGCCATTCAACATCGTGCACAGGTAATGTCTTTAACATCATGCACAGGTAATGTCTTTAACATCATGCACAATTAACGTGTCATCGTGCACAGGTAATGTCTTTAACATCATGCACAAGTAACGTGTCATCGTGCACAGGCAATGTCTTCAACATCGTGCACAGGTAATGTCTTTAACATCATGCACAAGTAACGTGCCATCGTGCACAGGCAATGTCTTTAATATCATGCACAAGTAACGTGTCATCGTGCATAGGCAATGTCTTCAACATCGTGCACAGGTAATGTCTTCAACATCGTGCACAGGCAATGTCTTTAATATCATGCACAAGTAACGTGCCATCGTGCACAGGCAATGTCTTTAATATCATGCACAAGTAACGTGCCATCGTGCACAGGCAATGTCTTTAACATCATGCACAATTAACGTGCCATCGTGCACAGGTAATGTCTTTAACATCATGCACAATTAACGTGTCATCGTGCACAGGCAATGTCTTTAATATCATGCACAAGTAACGTGTCATCGTGCACAGGCAATGTCTTTAATATCATGCACAAGTAACGTGTCATCGTGCACAGGCAATGTCTTTAATATCATGCACAAGTAACGTGTCATCGTGCACAGGTAATGTCTTTAACATCATGCACAATTAACGTGCCATCGTGCACAGGCAATGTCTTCAACATCGTGCACAGGTAATGTCTTTAACATCATGCACAATTAACGTGCCATCGTGCACAGGTAATGTCTTTAACATCATGCACAATTAACGTGCCATCGTGCACAGGTAATGTCTTCAACATCGTGCACAGGTAATGTCTTTAATATCATGCACAAGTAACGTGTCATCATGCACAGGCAATGTCTTTAATATCATGCACAAGTAACGTGTCATCATGCACAGGCAATGTCTTTAATATCATGCACATGTAACGTGTCATCATGCACAGGCAATGTCTTCAACATCGTGCACAGGTAATGTCTTCAACATCGTGCACAGGTAATGTCTTCAACATCGTGCACAGGTAATGTCTTTAAAATCGTGCATAGGTAATGTCTTCAACATCGATACATTCTGTTCTAAAACTGTACGACACCAACACTATACAGTCATCAGCAGCATAGAGAACCGACAAGCCCTACAACATCGTGCACATGTACTGTGTCTTAAAGCTATACGACACCAACACTATCCAGTCATCATAAACCATTCAGCATCGTGCACAGGTAATACGACTACGAGGCGAAGGACACTAACATGTTAATGCAAAAGAAACCACCATTTGTTCCGCCATCAATTTAACCGTTAAGCTGTCTTAAAGGTGTACGACGCCAAAACGTTACGGCCTAGAGGTCACCCCCACCTCTCTGGAGAAGAGCAGTGTGGAGAGTCGACCCAAACCCTTCAACATCGCGTGCAGGCAATCAGTCTCGCTGTGTGAGCTATCAGCAGCCCAGGTGACCTTTCTGTTTGTCATTGACCTCTGATCACTGAAACCAAATCAATTGTCGAACTGCAATCTTACTGTTTCTTCAGAGGACAGATTGGGGCAACATTATTTCACCTCCAAAAATCTCGTTATTTGCGTTGTGACCCGCGCGCGTCTTTTTCCCCCAAAAGTTAAAAAAAAAAATCACCCCCACCCCCAATAACTGGAAGAGAGGATGTCATCCTTGCATTAGTTTTCCATCAGGTAGCTTTCCATCTCACAAGTAAAGGCTTCAATCGTCATGCAAGCATGCTCTGAGCAGGAAGTGTATATCTTGTCCCCCGTACAACATTTGTATCTCCAAGTTTGCGGATGAATGTAACCTTGGCGTCGCTGGGGAATAACTTGATGTCGAACTGTCCACTGTTGCAGGTTAGACGCCACCAACCTGCAGCACAAGAAGCACAAGCCCCCTCCCGCACCGCAGCCAGAACCGCACCAACAACCACACGCCTTCGCCAGCCCCCAGCACCGCGGCATCCCCACCCTGGCCCCAGGGGGCGCCATGACCATGACCTTGCCCATCACCATGAACGACTTTCCCGGCAGTCTCTTCGGACCCCCGCCCGGCAGTCGCCAGCAGCCCCGGGGACAGTTCGGGGGGCAGCAGGGGGGACAGTTCGGGGGGCAACAAGGGGGGCAGTTCGGAGGACAGTTCGGAGGACAGTTCGGGGGGCAGCAGGGGGGGCAATTCGGGGGGCAGCCGGGGGGACAGTTCGGGGGGCAGCCGGGGGGACAGTTCGGGGGGCAGTACGGAGGCCAGCAGGGGGGCATGGCGCCACCAGGAGGAAACATGGCGCAGGTCTTTCACTCCCAGTTCGTCAACGTCCCCGACATGCCCATGCAGGCTCCCAACATGAATGTTGTGGACGCGAGCGGAAACCCCGTTCCTGGCCCCACCTCTTTCCCCCAGCCCGGCAACATGTCCATGCAGGGACCCAATATGAACGTGGTGGATACTAGCGGCAACCCAGTGCCTGGTCCCACCTCTTTCCCCCAGCCCGGCAACATGCCCCTTCCTCAGATGATGCCGCCGCAAAACAACTACCCGGCGCCCAACCCTGGGTACTACCCTCAGCCCCAGTACCCGCAACCCGGGCCGTTCCCACAGCAGCAATACCCGCAGCAAGGCGCGTACCCTCAGCCCCAGTACCCCCAGCCTCAACCTCAGTACGGTGGGCCCATGCCGGGTGGATACCCCCCTCCCCCGGGTCCCGGCGGCCCCCCCAACTTCGGCCCGCAAGGCAACTTCAACGTGGAGGGTGTTCTGGAGTTCGGCCGCCTCACCACCATCCACTTCCGCGACGGCAACTTGGCCAACTTCCGCGGGCTGCCGGAGTTCCTGCGCATGGAACTGCAAAACACGTACGGCCAATACCCTAGGACCAACATCCGGGTCGTCAGCCAGAATGGACAGTACCACGTGTATGCCACCCCGCACAACACGGGTGGCGGTCATGGGGGTGGCGGTCATGGCGGTGGCGAGCATGGTGATGGTGGTGGTGATGGCATAAGTATTGCTGGGTCTGAGTCAGACTACGGAGACTTTAACGCCAGGGGCAACTACTCTGTGGGCACTCCCGGGCAGCGCAAGGTGGGCTTCAACCAGGTAGTGGGACACCCGCGTTCTCTGTAGACACGAGGGATGAAGAGCGCGAGTATCATGCCATCACACACACACACACACACACACACACACAGTACACACACACAACCTTGGTTCAACTTTTCAAAGAAATCTGTCTGAATGTTGTCCTTAATTCAGTCCGAAGTCGACTTTGCAAAGACTTCGCGAAGGATGTTTTTGTACAGAAAATGTAGTGCCAAAGCTTCATACAGCCAGCTTTGTGAAGTAGACTTCACGAGGTCGACTTTGCCCTACTAATTGAGGCTATAGGGACGCTAACTAGCGTGAGATGTGTTTTGATGTCAAATTTTTACCAGTTATCTGTCTGTGTACTTATCTTAAATTTGGTCACAAACCACTTAAACAACAATCACACTTTTAGAAACATGAACAAATCTTATCAAATGGGTAATTGATATGAGAAAATCATATTGAAAAACAAGTCGCGTAAGGCGAAAATACAACATTTAGTCTAGCTCAGTCGAACTCACATAATGAAACTGAACGCATTGCATTTTTTCCGCAAGACCGTACACTCGTAGCATCGTCTGTCCACCGCTCGTGGCAAAGGCAGTGAAATTAACAATCCAGAAAAGCGCGGTAGTGGTTGCGCTGAGGAGGATAGCACGCTTTTCTATATCTCTATTCTTTTTAACTCTCTGAATGTGTTTATAATCCAAACATATCATATCTATATGTTTTTGGAATCAGGAACGGACAAGGAATAAGATGAAATTGTTTTTAAATCGATTTCGGAAATTTAATTTTAATCATAATTTTTATATTTTTAATTTTAAGAGCTTGTTTTTAATCCGAATATAACATATTTATATGTTTTTTGAATCAGAAAATGATGAAGAATACGATAAACGTAATTTTGAATCGTTTTAAAAAAAATAATTTTAATTACAATTTTCAGATTTTTAATGACCAAAGTCATCAATTAATTTGTAAGCTTCCAAGCTGAAATGCAATCCCAAATTCCGGCCTTCGTCAAAGATTGCTTGGCCAAAATTTCGATCAACTTGATTGAAAAATGAGGATGTGACAGTGTCGCCTCAACTTTTACAAAATGCCGGATATGACGTCATCAAAGACATTTATCGAAAAAATGAAAAAAGCATCTGGGGATATCATACCCAGGAACTCTCATGAAAAATTTCATAAAGATCGGCCCAGTAGTTTACTCTGAATCGCTCTACACACACACACACACACAGACACACACAGACACACACACACATACACCACGACCCTCGTCTCGATTCCCCCCTCTATGTTAAAACATTTAGTCAAAACTTGACTAAATGTAAAAAGGACAGATGACAAATCACGTCTGAACACAGCAGCCAGTTGTTTGGAAATTTGTGTCTTTTTCCACTTAACTAATTTACTGCTAATTTTGGACGTATTTTTTTCTACTTGGCGCTGCCATAGCTCAAAAACAGTCAAAGGTATCGTAAGTTTGACAGAACACGCCAAAGATACTAAACAGTTTTCGCTCAAAGTTTGGTGAGAATCACTTTTGAAAGAAAAAGAAAAAGTTGTGACCACAAAACAGCTGCACACGGCGGTTTTGGCAAAGTTTTCCGACTGAGTATTCCAAGTGTTTTGAGCAAGTAAATAATCTCTGCGCATCTTCTGTCTCCTCAGTGATCGTCACGCTGACATGGGCCCCCCTCTAGCAGCCCAGCGCACGTGCGTCTCCTCTTCTTCTTCCTGAATTGAGGAATTGGGTCCGTTTGGACGTTTCAAGTTCAGCGAGTGGAGTTGGTTTTGACAAGACTGAGCTGGCTGAAATGGGACTGTTGGTGACTAACGGGTTGAGCAAAAGACTGATCAAAACTAAATACATGCACACAGTTGTGCGGCAATCGGTATTGGAGGAGGATGGACCTGGCACGCTCACCGTCCAGGTTGGCATGGAAGCACTCCAGTGAAGGAGCTGCGGAGAGCAATGTTGGGAGTTGGTTCCATTGACTGACGGTGCGCGGGAAGAAGGTGTTACATATAGAGGGGGGTGTCATTCTTTCTTGAGACATTTTGTGGGATCCTCTAGTTGTTGGGTCGGCGTGTCTTTCTCCTATTCGCCCCCCCCCCCCCCCTCCCTCCTTGGTTCGCGGTGTGTTACCTGCCTGTTCCGAACTGACGTGTCACTTCAGGCAACTTCAAGACTCTGGACCGGGAGGTCATTTTGGCTATACCGTGCACTGACTTCAGTACTGGTGACAACTGTCCACTGATTCATCACAGGCAACAAAATAAGTTTCATAGCTATACCGTGCACATCTGTACTGGTGATAACTGTCCACTGACTCATCACAGGCAACACAATAAGTTTCATAGCTATACCGTGCACATCTGTACTGGTGATAACTGTCCACTGACTCATCACAGGCAACAAAATAAGTTTAAGAAAAGGAATGTTTAGCTTTCCTTTACGAAGCCAACAGAGGACGATCGGAGGACAGCCCAAAGCATCGGTCTTCTGTGTGTCACTTTGACCTGGGGATCTGGGCAGCTGATAATTACTAAACAAGGTGGAGACCGAATGAAAGGGAACAGTGGGAAGCAACAGCCAGCCGGTCGAAATATAAGGGAATGTCGTCGTTTCTGTATGGAGGTTCCAGCAAATACATTTAATAAACGAGAATGCACGAGATTTTGCCGGGGAAAGGGTTGTGGGGTGGCCATCTCAGTGTGCTCCCCTTACCCAGATTCCAACCACTGATCTAAAAGTAAATCCATTATTTTTTAGATCAGTGGAATAACAGACATCGCAATTAGGTATACATAGTGAAAGGTAGTCCTCGTCGTGTGAGCGATCATGTGCATCCCAACAGACGTGCCCAGGCTACATGTAATAAGGGCATATCAGTTTCCGCTCACATACCGTCTAGGTAATGTTGAACTTCACGGTGTGTTAAACTCATAGCTCAGAATTCAGAGGCATTTGAACCTCCAAATATGCAGAACCTGCACTTGTAAGCATTACAAGTCATTTGGATATCCTAATAAAGTCACGGAATGAACTGAACGAATGCAGCATTCCGTTTACATGCATCAAAGAAGGAATTATCTGTGTACGCCACAGGGGAGGCAACTCTGTCGAGTTGTGTCATCTTCGTCGATCAAAGAACCAAATTAATTAATTATGCTTAAGTTTGGAGCTCAATCCGTCAATTAATCAAACGACAAATGTTCTTTGGCTTGATAACAGGGACTTGTATCAAAAATAAGTAAAGAATGCCACCGGATTCTGAGGTATGAATTTAACACGCTAAAGTTTAACTTTAACCCTTACCTAATATTAACAGCATTGTGCCAATTTTATTATTGATTTAAATTCACATATTAACAGTAGACAAGTGCCACTTTTTAGTCGCTCTCGTACGTCTTTAACTGATGTTTTAGCCAGTCGAATTATTTGAGTGTCAGAAAAGCAACAAGTGTGTATGTGATGTATGCATGTGTTCTTGAGGTGTGTGTGTGTGTGTTAGCGTGCACGTGTGATGCATGCGCATGTGTGTGTAGATGTTTGTGCGTGTGATGTATGTATGCTTTGTGTATTAACTTTTTGTGATTGTGTGTGTTCGTTATGGAGTATGTGATAGCATGTGTGTATTTTAGTAGACAGAGGGGCCTTGTCAAGACATGGTTCTATATTGTATTTGACATTCAGACTTGTGAGTGATAGAATGGCAGTGAAAAATTAATAAAGGCACATGAAGTAGAGCTATGTTTGTTCATCTGATTTTTTTCAGTACAAGCATGGGTATCTGTGTACACTGAAAGACCAGCTACATTCAATCACCAACTTTCATCCTGTCAGTCAAAACTCAACACACACACACACACACACACACAGTCTGTTTGCATCAGCATGTTTCATTGTATTGACCAAACCACATGCAGCTATTAACCTCAAAGACTCACATGCACAATGACAACCAATTTCGTCGCGATATAACCTTCGTGGTTGAAAACGACGTTAAACACCAAATAAAGAAAGAAAGAAAGACAACCAATCCATGGAACATTTTGTTTTGTCATAAATTAAAGGTTTCAATAACCTACCATTTAATTTTTTAAATGCTCAATCTTGAGTGATCGACAAGAAGAAGAAGAAATGCTCAATCTATAGTATTTTAACCCCTTCACTGCCCACCCCGTATGTAATACGTGGTCATTTTCTGTTTATCGTACGCCCATAACCGTATCTCATACGTGGGATTTGTGTCAACAACATTTCAGGACATTTCTGAAAACTAAATGGGAGGTAACCACTGTCCAAGTACAGTTCTTTCCCATAGACCATTCGGATAAGTTACTACCACTGTGGCAGTGAAGGGGTTAAATTCAGAAAATTACAGAAGAGAAGTGAGTGACGTGTGTCAACAAAAACGCAGACATACTTTTGAAAAAGAAACGACAATCTGCTAAATCATGTAGTGTCTTTGCAACAATCAGAAGACACAGAGGTACATGTGGTGATGGAACAGCCTTGAGGCCAACAGAAAGTGTCCCTACAATAACGGTGGCCTGTCATGTCAGGTATGTTGCAGTCAAGTTTACAAAGGGACAAGAGAAGGTGTCCTTCACTGGGGGTGTCCTCTCATTAGAAGGACCTCACAGTACATGCTTCACAGTACCACATCTTATTCGCAACAATCATAAATACCCACCACACCCTTCCTTTCCCCAACACCACCCACAACCACACAATTGCATTCTCTCCCTTACTCTTCTTTCCTGGCAACCGCACCTACAATCATGCTGCATGCATGCACACGCAAACACATGCATACACAGAAGTCACAGACACAAACAATCACTTTGACGCACATATTGTCACTCTCTCTGTCCGCCTGTCTCCCTCCCCCTCCCTGTCTGTCTCTCTCAGGAACGCTGACCAGGTCATCAAGATGTAGCGACGATTTGCTCCACCATGCTGAGTCCAGCGGCCTGCAGCCTCCTGAGGTCCGGGTCCAGCGTGATGAGACGGTTGCTGGACTCGGCCAGCTCGGTGATAGAGACGCGGCCGTGTTGCCGCACGTACTTGGCCACCGCCTCCAGCTCCTCCATAGTGATGTAGATGAACTTGCCGCGATCGTCGATCACCCCCGTCAGGTCGCCGCTCGTCTGAAGGTCCTGCACTCGCTGAATCACGTCCTGTCAAACACAGCAAGGGAGACCATTGAGCAATGCTTATGTTCACTCTGTATCATTTTTGCATCTCACTTACATTGCAGAAAGTGTTCACAGGGGAGGAGTTTATTAACAAAATATTCTACAACACCACACCAGCCAACACACACAAAATGTACACAACATTCAGTGCGAGTATTCTAACCTTACTCTGCCCATTAAGCGCGACCACTCAGTGTGATAGTCCACCACTCTCAGTAATGGATCAGTTCACACAAGCTTTATCTGGTAGAACTGCATCCGTAACTAATGCCAGCACTCTGTCCAAGTCAAGATCTTGAGTGTCACAGAGACAGGACTGGGAAAGAAGTGAAAAAGTTAACTGAACTGTGCCCCCCCCCCCCCCCCCCCCCTCTTCCCCCCCCCCCCACACACACACATGGGCAGCTAACTAAAGCTGATGGGGTCTATTTCGACCAAAAGAGTGGGATTCCCTGTAGGTGGTGTTCCTGCAGAGGGATTCCCTGTGGAGTTTTTCAATAAAACTTGCAAACCATACTCAAATTTCTAAAAAATATAAAAGAAGATAGAAAAACATCAAATTCTACCAATGTCGCTAAGCATCACATGACTTTCAGCGATATCAGCGAATCTCTACAGGAACTACACTCTGTGGTATTCCCTGTATACAGAGAATCCACCTACAGGAACTCCACCTACAGGGAATCCCACTCTTTTGGTCGACATAGACCCCATCAGCCTAACTAAACCTGAGACAGACATTCAAAATGGGCTATTTCATGTGTTTTAGACTGACAGAAAATGCATGGTTATGCGCACAAAAATTCCATTCCTGATGACTGTCACCAAGTTACAGAGACGGGAACAAGAAGCAAATGGGACGAAACTAAGATACAACCGACACAAACAACACACAAGGAATGGCCCTGTGTGTATGACAGATGAGAAAGCCGTATGGAGACTGTGTTGAAAGAAGCGTTAAAGATGGGTGAAATATGAGTAAAAACTGTGTAAAAGCTGTGCGAAAGACGTGTGAAAGATGTGTAACAGATTGTGCACGAGATGTGCGTAGGCTGTGTGAAAGTTGTGAGAAAAATGTGTGAAAGTTGTGTGAAGCACTGAACGTCGTGTGAAGCACTGAAAGATGTGTGAATGATGCATTAAATATGCATGATAAATGTGTGAAGCACTGAAAGATATGTGAAAAATATGTGAAACACTGAAAGTTGTGTGGGATGGTGTGAAAATTCTGTAAAAGTTGTGTGAAAAGTGAGTGAAAGCGCCCACTTGTGTCTTGAGTCTGAAGTGCGCGGCGAGGTCTTCCAGCATGACGACCTTGGTGTCCTTGATGTAGTTGATGAACTCCTGCAGCAGGGACTCGCACTGCAACCATCAACACAAACACACTTCATAACATGCATTCACACAACAACACATACATTCTTGGTTTTTGATTCTTGATTTTGGACTGCACACATAGCTCATCATTTTGTTTATTCTTGGCTGTTTATCTCTTGAATTTCATAAATTAAAGGCATATGTACGCGCTCCCGTGTTTACAAAGTGTAGTTTGCCCATAATCGATGTCAAACGCACCATAAGACCATGTAATGATGATATGTCGCCATGCGCGGACCATATACATGCATTACAGCTTGTTTTAGAGTCTCAAAAACTTTGGATGTAAACAAAGACGCGGAGTTATTTCCCTTGCGTCAACGCTACCTCTGTTGGCAAATCTATAAATAGGACGATCTAGATCAAAATAAAAATTCAAATATCTCAACATTTAAGGGGTCCTAGACCACAATATCTTGCAGGGAACTTAATTTAGCATGTCTCCAGCTGTTGGTAAAGCAATTAGCGTGTATAGTCATCGAGTACATATGGCTTTAAACCCCAAAAAAAGAAGTTATCTGGACAGACTGTATCAGACACAACACACAGCCAAACATTGCTCTCCAGGGTGCAAAGCTTTGTTATGGGAGAAGCCACAGAGGTAGTTTTAGCGTTGCCAGGGACACCGGATATGTCCAGACAGGTAAAAACAGTCCATGTTGGCCTTTAACTGATCACTGGAGAAATGGAAATGTTTTCCACAGCCTGAGGGAACCAGTGAACTTGAAATTTACACCATGGAGTAAAGGAAGTAATCTGAGTGACCTTGACTGGACTGTAAACACCACCAGACGGACACAGGGTAAGAATTCACATTGTTTTTCAAGGGATAGAATCTTCCTCCCCGAATCCCACAGAACAGAAAGTGCTTACACTGAGAATCAAAAACCAAGAAAGGTTAAGTTATTGGAAGTTTCAATTGAGGCCAAAAGCCTACATTGACTTACACTGATAATCAAATAAGAAGAAAGGTTAAGTCATTGGAATGCTTAATTGAGGCCAAAAGCCTACATTGACTGATAATCAAATAAAAAAAATGTTAAGTCATTGGAATGTTTAATTGAGGAGAAAAAAGCAAACGTTGACTCACACTGAGAATCAATGCCAAGAAAGTTAGTTATTTGAAGGTTAAATAGAGGACAAATCAAACGTTGACTTACACTCAGAATCAAAAACCAAGAAAGTTAAAGTTATTTGAAGATTGAATTGAGGACAAAAGCCAACGTTGACTCACACTGAGGTCGGCCTCTGCGTCATCCTCCCCCTCCTCCTCCACAGAGAATGCTTCCTTCAGCTTGAGGTACTCCTCATGCTCCTGGCGCTCCTGCTCCTCCTTGCGCTTCTTCTCCTCCTCCTCCTGCACAACACACAATTAAGTAGAAGTGCAATGCCAAGGCACTGCATACCCCCAGGCGGGGATGTTTGTTTGTTTGTTTGTTTATTTGTTGCTTAACGTCCAGCCGACTACGCAGAGCCATATCAGGACGAGGAAGGGGGGGATGAAGGGGGCCACTTGTCAAGCGATTCCTGTTTACAAATGCACTAACCCATTACTTGTGTCCCAGCAGGCTTTAGTAAAACTAAATTAATACCTACTGGAAGGCGGGGATGTAGCTCAGTCGGTAGCGCCCTGGATTTGTATCCAGTTGGCCGCTGTCAGCGTGAGTTCGTCCCCACGTTCGGCGAGAGATTTATTTCTCAGAGTCAACTTTGTGTGCAGACTCTCCTCGGTGTCCGAACACCCTCGTGTGTACACGCAAGCACAAGACCAAGTGCGCACGAAAAAGATCCTGTAATCCATGTCAGAGTTCGGTGGGTTATAGAAACACGAAAATACCCAGCATGCTTCCTCCGAAAGCGGCGTATGGCTGCCTAAATGGCGGGGTAAAAACGGTCATACACGTAAAAGCCGTGGGAGTTTCAGCCCATGAACGAACAAACAAACAAACAAACTGCATACCCCCCCAAACACTCTCACTCTCTCTCTCACACACACACACACACACACACACACACACACACACACACACACACACACACACACACACACACACTCACTCACTAACACACACATCCACATAACTATGCACACACACACACAAACACACACAGTTGTGCACATAAACACGCAAACACACACACGCCACGCGCGCGAGAGAAAGGCCTTAGAGAGGGGATGACGTCACGATGCATTGACGTAAAAACATTGTGACGTCGTCTACTTGCGCGAACATACTTGCTGTAGTCTCGGAAATTCTACCCTAACATAGCGGTGCTGGGTGGTGTTGGATCAAAAATCGGTCGGCACCCATCGTATTTAAGTTAGTATGTAGCCAATTTTTCGTGAACTTTCATCCCCAACTGCAGCCTGAGTTAAGGCACAAAGATTCCTTCTTTATCATGTATTATCGGAATGAACATTTCTCAAGTCGATTACAGTATAGCGTTCGTGGGATACCTCCAGCTTCGCTGGAATAAATTAATGCACACAAAATTGTCTATACTAGTACAGCTATCCACCCCAAAACACTGAACGCTCATTCCTTACTCTTTCAGCCATCCACCCCAAACACTGAACGCTCATTCCTTACCCTTTCAGCCATCCACCCCCAAACACTAAACGCTCATTCCTTACCCTTTCAGCCATCCACCCTAAAACACTGAACGCTCATTCCTTACCCTTTCAACCATCCACCCCCAAACACTGAACGCTCATTCCTTACCCTTTCAGCCATCCACCCCCAAACACTGAACGCTCATTCCTTACCCTTACAGCCATCCACCCTAAAACACTGAACGCTCATTCCTTAGCTTACCCTTTCAGCCATCCACCCCCAAACACTGAACGCTCATTCCTTACCCTTTCAGCCTTCCACCCCCAAACACTGAACGCTCATTCCTTACCCTTACAGCCATCCACCCTAAAACACTGAACGCTCATTCCTTACCCTTTCAGCCATCCACCCTAAAACACTGAACGCTCATTCCTTACCCTTTCAGCCATCCACCCTAAAACACTGAATGCTCATTCCTTACCCTTACAGCCATTCACCCCAAAACATTGATGGCTCATTCCTTACCCTTTTCAGCCATCCACCCCCATACACGGAACGCTCATTCCTTACCCTTTCGGCTTCCTGTTTCTTGTCGACATCTTCCTGCTTCTTCCGTTTCTCCTCAGCCTCTGCTTCCCGCTCCTTCCGCTCCTTGCGTTCCTGTTCCATGGACTGCACACACAACATCCACACACTCAATACACCTACTAGTGGTCATTTCTGCGGCATTGTTGAGAGAAGCAAAATGGACCCAAATGAAAACAAACTTTACTGAGGACCCTAACTCCCACTTAAAGCTGAATTTCTAATGGTCCAGGAATTATTAATGATAGCACATTGTAAAACAAATGAAAAGTGATGGAAGTGTGTATAATTATAATGATATGCATTCTGAATACACATTTCAACAGCATACACACGTTTATTTATAACAGATTAATCTTAAGGAGGTGCTGTACATGAAAACTGTTATATCCATCGTTAGGATCATACATATTTGAGTGAAATGTGCAGCTTTTGAGGAGAAAAAAAGAAAAGAAAAGTGATGGAAAACAGTCTTGGAATGCATAGAACAATAATTTTGGCCACAGTGACTGTTTTCCCAGAAATGGCCACATTTACCACTGCGCTTTCCCCAACAGAAAAATGATCTGAAAGACAGAAACAAGAATCTGCATGGATTCAGGCCTTGAGGTGGAAGTAACTTTGAGTAATAACAAAGCCTCAATCTGTCCAACCCTTTGAAGTCATTCTAGCTTTTTCAATCTGCGTTATTATTTGCTTATGTATATTATTGTATAATAACTTGCCTCCCTTGCGGCTTTGTATTAAATAATAACTTGCTTCCCTGGCGGCTTTGTATTGAATAGTAACTTGCCTCCCTGGCGGCTTTGTATTGAATAATAACTTGCCTCCCTGGCGGCTTTGTATTGAATAATAACTTGCCTCCCTGGCGGCTTTGTATTGAATAATAACTTGCCTCCCTGGCGGCTTTGTATTGAATAATAACTTGCCTCCCTGGCGGCTTTGCGCTCAGCCTTCTCTTGCAGTTTCTTCATCTTCTTGGCGCCCACTTTGCCCTCAGGCTGCTGCACTTGACTCAGAATGTCATCCTCATCCATCTCGTCCTCCTCGTCTGAATCAAACACACCACAGTGAGCAAACACAACAGGGAGAGTATTTGTATTCATATTTGATGATTGTAATATGTATACACACTGAATTATGTGTGTGTGTGTTTGCATGTCTTATTTCTGCTGCATATCAGTCCACTGTGTTGGTAGTTGCAAAGGTGTTTGACTATCTTTGTGTGGACATTTGTTATTTGTTTGTGTTGCTGTGTAAGTTGTTTATCACAAGGTTCTGTGATGATTGCTATGTCATTGACTGATAGAGTGGTTAACACAAGACGGTTACTGATTTTAGCACTGTGACATGTAGACATTTACCTGAATCTTCCTGCCTGACCATCCTGCGTCGAGGGCCGCGTCTGCGAGCTCCAGGTGGTCCCTCCGCCGCTCTGGCTGCTGGAGGCGCTCTGGCCCCCGCCCGGGCCTCCTGCTTGTCATCGCCGCCTGCACAACAGAGTTTACACAGTGTGACTTTAACATTGCCAAAGACTCTGCATAAATCATTAAATTATTCAAATGGTTTAAATTTTTATGTTGAGTTCTTATTACTTTATTAGCAGCAAGAACAATTATTGTCTTGTGCATGTCTGTGTGAGTTTACATGAGTGGGGAATTAGTTATGTTAGCTTCAAAGTTGAAACTCAGATTATGAATACAGAGATGCATATGCATGACTATGCTGAGCACTATATATTACATATATCCCCTATTCCATAAGAGGACACTGAATTTTCATTTTTGGTTTCTCAATATGTCTTTTGAATTTTTGTTATGTTAAATGATTGAACTGTTCAAATTTTTATTTAAAAGACTGCAGGTTGTCGACATAATGAGAAATTAGTGTTTGATGTGTTGCTTGTAAAACTGTTTCTCGTGACGCACAACATTTTCAGTGCTAGAATTCAGTTCATTTAAATTAAAAACCAAGATTAAAAAACATTTTTTATATAAACATTTGATGGACTCTTTGCATTCATAGCCAAATAATGTACTCACAGATCATGTTCCTTGAAAATTATCATCATGTATGTGTCACGTCACAAGAAACAGTTTTTCACTTCAAAAACCATGCATTCCACAAAAAAATTACAACTTCTTCCTGATCAAACTTTTTACTATCCCACAATTAACATATTTGTCTGCAAAAGATACAAAGGTTTGAGTGAACTTTGATCTCAAAATTGGCTAAACATCTGTTTTTTTGTGAAAAACCAAATCCTTTATCCACAAGTCGGGAGTCGAAGCAGCACCAAATTAAGCAATGTGAAGAACCTTAATAAGAAAAAAACGTTTTTCTAATCTTAAACCCCTTTGTTGGAGAAAAAAAGCAAATGTTTCTTGTGACAATAATAGCGTCATGTGTTGTGACTTGTAACGAGAAACATCTGAAATTATTCAGAGCCATTATTACACGCAGTCGTGTGCTTTTGTTTTGTTTAACTTCTTGATCAGAAACATTTTAGATCAAAAGAAGCAGTAAATTAGATGAAGTAATGGATTTACAAGGATGTGCTGTTTCTTGTGACATGTAATTTTGGTGTGACGCGATCACTACATTGAACTTGACGCCTGGCTGCCATTTCGCAGATGTGGTTTTTCGGCACAGACTACCATGGGGTTGATACATATGTAAATGTCGTTCTCGCCGTTAGAAAACGAAAGTAATATATAATATATATGCTTCGTAAGATACAGGATGGCATCAAGTTACGTTTTTAGTTTGATGGGATTTAATTTTTAAATTACTAGAAAAAAACATTAGGGAATTTAGTAACATAGAATTTCTTTCTAAGCTGGTAAATATTCCAACTCCAAGCAGTCATAGGTTGAGAAGAATGTGCCCAGTCTATGCAGAACCTACCCATGTTGCTTGCCAGGTTTCCCATCACTCATTCACTGCTTTCTTCGTGACATTGCGGCTTTCTTTTTGTCAAATATATGTTTGTGCCTATCACAGCGTACCCACACGCAGAAACATTAACCTACACGTCCTACCGGTTATACAGACTAATACACAGTAATAGATAGATCTAGCGTCAGTCGCTGCAAAATGTTATTGCAACACAGCCGCACAAGTGACAACAACTTGAACTTGAAGAAGAGAGCACTGTGTCTGAGGATTAAGTTTTGTTCCAAACTGCCCTAATTCACCGTCAAAATCAATCGATTTTACTATTCACGGTGCATCGGACACTTAGCTCACCAGAACTAAATTTGTTGATGAGAGTAACGACGACGATGATGACGAAAACGACGGCAGCTGTTGCAACGTACACCGAGAACTGGTCCACGGCCTCCATCTTGTCCGCAAAGTGTACAGAGTAGTTTCCCCTGACGAGGATATTGCACCAGACGGCCGCAAACCACCGAAAAAAGATGCGGGTGTGGTGTAGGAAAGAAGGTAGAACCTTCTACTGTTGGAGGAAAGTGGGGGTTGGTTGGAAGGGGGTGAATAGCGGTACTGTGAAATGATGTGAACACCTGAACAAGTGGGGAGGGGATGTAAAAACCCGTTATACATCAGCGGTGATGTGAACTCATAAACTGACGTTTTACAGCAACTGACTCAGACTTAGTAGGCTATAAGTGTTTCTTCGATGTACTAAAAACGCAGTACGCTCATGATGTCAATAAGAAGCGACCCGGCATTTCAGTTTTTCGTTGTCCGGGTGTCCTGCAGCTAATACAAAAAGACGCCGTGGTAAAAGTTCAATCTAAAAAGCGGACAAACACTCAAGTCCTAGTGGCAAAAACTGAACCGGAGGACTTTTAATATTAATTTTACTACTAAGTTCAACTCTGTTTTCACCTCTATCGTTTGGAACATCAATAGGCATGCCGCAGAAGTCCTGACATTATAATAAAATACGATCATAACACTGAATAACAATAATAACAACACTTTATTGTCCATTAAAATATAACATAACTTGACAAGTCGCGTAAGGCGAAAATACAACATTTAGTCAAGTAGCTGTCGAACTCACAGAATGAAACTGAACGCAATGCAACGCAGCAAGACCGTATACTCGTAGCATCGTTAGTCCACCGCTCATGGCAAAGGCAGTGAAATTGACAAGAAGAGCGGGGTAGTAGTTGCGCTGAGAAGGATAGCACGCTTTTCTGTACCTCTCTTCGTTTTAACTTTCTGAGCGTGTTTTCAATCCAAACATATCATATCTATATGTTTTTGGAATCAGGAACCGACCAGGAATAAGATGAAAGTGTTTTTAAATTGATTTCGACAATTTAATTTTGATAATAATTTTTATATATTTAATTTTCAGAGCTTGTTTTTAATCCAAATATAACATATTTATATGTTTTTGGAATCAGCAAATGATGGAGAATAAGATGAACGTAAATTTGGATAGTTTTATAAAAAAAAATTTTTTTTTACAATTTTCAGATTTTTAATGACCAAAGTCATTAATTAAATTTTTAAGCCACCAAGCTGAAATGCAATACCGAAGTCCGGGCTTCGTCGAACATTACTTGACCAAAATTTCAACCAATTTGGTTAAAAAATGAGGGCGTGACAGTGCCCCCTCAACTTTCACGAAAAGCCGGATATGACGTCATCAAAGACATTTATCAACAAAATGAAAAAAAAGTATGGGGATATCATACCCAGGAACTCTCATGTCAAATTTCATAAAGATCGGTCCAGTAGTTTGGTCTGAATCGCTCTACACACACACACACGCACAGACACACAGACACACACACCACGACCCTCGTCTCGATTCCCCCCTCTATGTTAAAACATTTAGTCATAACTTGACTAAATGTAAAAATGGAAAATTTTCTTTATACCTATGATACATTTGAATCAAGTTACTGGTCCAGAGACCGGAGCAATAAATACTACCCAAACGTCATAATTACTTTACTGTCCAAGCGTATTTTATTTTTTTTAAATATTTTTTACTAAGAACATAGTTTATTAAAAAAAAAATAAAGACAAGCTATTTCTGACCACATGCACTATCATTGTAAATGGTGACACCGACTGTCAGTGCTGTTCAGTGCTGCAGCCATCGTGTGCAATAGGAAGTCCTTGTACGTCGACACCGTCCATTAGCTAAAAGTGGGGAAACATGCCGCAAAAGCAGTAACTTCTTTCGGGAATATTGTTATTGGGGCCTTTTTACACACGAATGTCCCTAACTGAAACAACTTGACTTGACCCGGCCTCAAAAGTGTTTTGAAATTTATATCTACAGGGCTTTACTGCTGATCATCGAGGTGCTGATCCGAGTCGCGTGAAGCGACTTGGGGGCACGGGTGACCGTCGTCTATGTTAGCGGCATTTTTTTTAGCATTAGAGAATTTTCAAACTTTTAATATGTTTCGCCCACAGAAACACTACTACAAGAAACATAATTATTAGCAGGGCCGTCAGGTGACTCTGTCGTGACTCAGGTGAAATACAAGCCGCCCGTCATAATTATACGTCACCGTCATGCAGCTTGAAAACACACACAAATATACAGTACGACTACACCACGACGGGCACCCATCGTCCCGTATCGGTGAACGATAAAGCGATACAAAAACATAAATATTGAAAAATAAAACACACACACTTTTTGGCGGACATTTTCAAAAACAACTGGTCGCGTGTTATGGATATTGGGTAAGTGGTAAAACTTCATTACCCTATTTTCACTTCCCTTCACTAATACATGAATTACGAATGCGTGTGACAGTGCCAGTGCACTCTACTGAGTCTCTCAGTGTCAAGTAATTCTCCACTCATAACTCTGACGGTGCAAGACCGTGATACATTTTTCCCATTCATTTATACAGTGCAGTGAGTGGACTTTGAATGATTAAACCAAAAGTCCGCAATGTGGAAACCACTTCCCAGGCTGGTTCCGCAGTCGGTGCAGAAAGGTAAAACTTTCAAACCGGTGTTGCTATTTCAGTCACTGAGTGTCAATTTGAAGAAAAAGGAAATACCAGCCACATGACAATGCCAGGCCATGTCGCGTCACAGTCCAACAGCTGACATTTTCAGTGTGAGGCCGGTCAGATTCGACCGGGCCACGGTATATTCGACCGGTTTATCGTCGCTGCACCAAGTTCTTTTTGTCCAAACTGATGTAGCAAGCTCAGTCCAAGACACTGATATTTTCAGTTTGTGAAAAAGAAAAATCAAAACTTGACTAAATATAAAAAGTTGCTCGCGGTAATGCTGTTACTTTGTCAGGGTTTTTTTTCTACACCTTTTACGTTTTGATGATGGGTAATTTTGGGAATAAGCGGATGATCATGGTGGCGAGGCATACACGTGTAGCGCACACAAACACAAACACACACACACGAACACGAACACACACACACACACACACACACACTAACACTCAGTTTCACTGACACACACACTGACACACACACACACACACACACACACTGTTTGTGTGTGTGTGTGTGTGTGTGTTTTTTTGGGGGAGGGGGGCTTACACTGAAGCCATGACACATGACATGCCTGCAGAAATTGCTATGAAAAGTGGAAGGAAAAATACAACTGATTCCGCGGCGTGTACCTGCTGATACTGCTAGTGCCGGGTTATCTGTCTCAGATTAGGACACCGTTACACCGTCACATCGTTACACCGTCACCGTCGTGGAACGTATCTCCGCGGTGAGTAACCATTATCATTATGCCATAATAAGATTGCGTCGTAAGGCAGCTCTTTTCTCTCCCAACCCCCCTCCCCCTTCTTCACTCTGACTGATATACATATATATATTCGCCTCCAACTGTACACAGCTATGACCAGCGCAACAACCCAGTGCATTCACCTCCAGCAGTCTATAGCTAGTCACGGCACGCCACACCTATTTAACACTGAGTCTCAACATGCGCGCTGCACAAAGGGTGTCGGCATGCTCCAGTCTTTCCTTTTTCGTCTCATTAGACTCATATCTCCATCTTCAACCCTACCTAACTTGGACCAGCGCAAATACTTAGAGAGCGCAACTAGTACCTGGCATCATGCAGGACAGTGACAGTGAGTAGCACCCTGAGCGCTGCCCGGAGAGTGTGAGCTTGCCTATCTCAGCGTCCATCTCCAGGTCTGATATCTCCACCACCAACCAACCCAGCCAACCTGGCAACACTATGGCCAGCGCAAAGACTCGCACCCCTCCCACAGTACCTAGCATCACGCACGAAACGGAAAGTGAGTACCATCATAATTATGCACTGCACGCGTAGGTGTAAGGAATGCCAAGAGTGAACACACGGTAGGCAGCAGGGCAGTGTGTGTGCCGTTTCCTCTCCAAGCACCGCCTGCCGTGAGTCTGTGAGTTTGACGGTGTGTGCGTGTGCTGGGTGTGTGCTGGCATCCGCCGTCTGCTAATCCCTTCTTCCTCCTCTGCACTATCTGTGTACACGTCACACTGGGTGCAAGAAACTCCACAAAGTTCTGACGGACCCAACTTCTCGCGGAAACTTTTCGTGTTAGGAGAGGAGAGAGAAGATAGAAGACATTTCCTTCTTCTTGTTCCTCTGGCTTGAAGCGGCATCGAGTGTGGGTTGACTCAGGATTATTTTACCTCAGTGATAAGTTGTGAGAAGAAACCGAGTTCGCGATGAAGTTGGAGTGTGCGCTAGGTGTCATGGCGGCCGTGCTGGCTGTAGCAATGGCGGCCAAAAAGTGTCCGGTCTGCGATCCCGAGGCGTGCCCGGCGCTGAACGGAGCCAACTGTCTGGCGGGCACCACCAAGGATGACTGTGGATGCTGCGACATCTGTGCCAGGCTGGAGGGACGACCCTGCAACATCGAGTAAGATACGGGGAGTGAGGGGGGGGGGGGGTGTTCAAGTGTACTGTCCCAAATTCAAGAATTCCAGACAGAGCCGTGACTGAGTGTGTTGAAATTGAGACAAAACCGTGAAGAAAGACGATAATTTTGACTTTGAAATCAGTTTGGGACACTACTCTTGAACTTTATCAAAGGATGGCATTATAGAGGTTCGGGTAAAGGTGGCTTACAGGTGATAGTGTGCCAGAATGACCTACTTTTCTTTCCTTGTTCAGACTGTTTTTCTCCGAGAAAGAAACTGAACGATGAAGTTACTACACTTATGATATTCAGAGAAAATAGCTGATTTGAAGAAAGTGACTCATATATAATGCCCTTGTTGTCAGTTGATGAAGTGTGTGTGTTGAGATGAGAGCGAACAGCGCGGCCCCACCCTGTCCCGTCAGTAGGTCACGGCGCTGGCTGTGGCACTGTCAGGGTGTACGTGCTCATCACTGCGGGCCGATACGATGTATATTTCTTTCCATCTGTACATGTATGTAGATCGTCTTGTAATCACCACGGATCCCTTTTTGCTGTTTAGTGTCTGGGATCAGAGCAACCTTCCACTTGTCACACTGAAAGCAAACATAGATAGTTCCACAGCCTGCCGGCTTTCAGGCTGTGCAGAGTGGCTTTTTTTGCTGATTTAATTTTTTTTAAAGCATGTTTTATTCACTTTAGGTTATAAAGAATCGTTTCACACAACAACAAAAAACCAACAGAAACTTATAGAACGATAACAAGCAAAATGCTCATGGACACGTTCATCTTTCCAGTAACTGACACCTTTGGCTTTGACACGGAATCTGCAAAATCGTGTTATAAAAATTCTCTCTGCTCACAGAACGCAGCCAGGCCGTGTATTTTCGGTGTGTGTTCAAGAAGACATCTGCTCTTACACGGTGTGAAAGTCTGGCCGTGTGTGGCCGTGTGTGGTCGTGTGTGGCCGTGTGTGGTCGTGTACATAAACTAATGAAGGCTTTCCTGTGAAGACATGCAGGAAGTCAGAGCTGTCAGTGATGAAGTTCAGTGTTCCTGGGGGAGGGGGGGGGGGGGGGGTTAGTCCGTTAGTCGGCCCTGTCCTATTACATTGAGTCAAGTTTTGACTAAATGTTTTAACATAGAGGGGGAATCGAGACGAGGGTCGTGGTGTGTGTGTGTGTGTGTGTGTGTGTGTGTGTGTGTGTGTAGAGCAATTTAGAGTAAACTACTAGACCGATCTTCATAAACCTTTACATGAGAGTTCCTGGGGATGATATCCCCAGACGTTTTTTTCATTTTTTCGATAGATGTCTCTGATGACGTCATATCCCGTTTTCTGTGATAGTTGAGGCGACACTGTCACACTCTCATTTTTCTTAATTGATTAATTGAAATTTTTTCCCAAGCAATCTTTCACGAAGGCCGGACTTTGGTATTGCATTTCAGCTTTGAGGCTTAGAAATTACTTAATGAGTTTGGTCATAACAAATCTGAAAATTGTAATTAAAATTATTTTTTTTATAACACGATCCAAAAACAATGGTATCTTATTCTTCATCATTTTCTGATTCCAAAAACATATAAATATGTTACATTCAGATAAAAATACAAGCTCTGAAAATTAAAAGCGCTTAGAACTGTACCCACGGAATACGCGCTATATAAGCTTCATATTGATTGATTGATTGATTAAAATTAAATTTCCGAAATCGATTTAAAAACAATCTCATTTTATTCCTTGTCGGTTTCTGATACCAAAAACATTATATATGATATGTTTGGATTACAAACAAGCTCAGAAAGTTAAAAAGAATAGAGATACAGAAAAGCATGCTATCCTTCTCAGCGCAACCTCTGCCGCGCTATTCGCGCCGGATCTGGCTTGTCAATTTCACTGCCATTGCCACGAGCGGTGGACTGACGATGCTACGAGTATACACTTGGTGAACAAATGCAGTGCGTTCAGTTTCATTCTGTGAGTTGTGTGAGTTCGACAGCTTGACTAAATGTTGTATTTTCGCCTTACGCGACTTGTTTCTTCTTCTAAAGAATTAGATCGAACCAGAGTTTTCAGAAACTGGCTGAAAATTTCCCCCAAAGATTTGTCATGAAGATGGCAAGTTGCATTCCGAATGGTAGGCAAACCGAATGACAAAAACCGGAGCTTTAGCCTTTACGGCGATGAAAAACGAGACGCGAGACAGAGGCCTTGTGATGCTGTAGATGAACACGGCCAGCGATCCGCAGGGCACCACAGTCATTACACGTTGTAGTGTGAGTTTAGATAGAGCGGACAGCGTCAGATAAACTCTATTTAAACGAGACAGATTAGCCGCGGGTGGAGGAGGAGGATGTTAGATACTTGAGGTAGACCTAAAGGGATCAGTGTTGGCAGGTAGGGAAGAGAGGGTAGTAAAGCAGGATATCAACACTTAGGCCCGTAATTAGAAAGAGAGGGGAGAGGAGGACTTGTGAAAGTCAAGGAGAAGAGCCCAGCCACAATGTCCATGTTGCCGGGGGGCTTGCACGTGTGATGCATCAGCGGGGGTCTATAAGAACGGGAGATCAAAACACATTGTGGTCAGTCCTTACCAGCGCGGCGCAGCGGGCATATGCCAACTATTTCTTACCCCCCATCCACCCCCGGCATCCACCGTTGTATTTTGTTAGCAATTCGTTGCATGATGTTTTTAATTTTGATGCAAATGCATGCCTGTTTGTGCCTTCACTTGAAGTGAGGTTGTGCATGAAGCGACTCGAACCTTGTTATGTAATCATTATTCACGGTGTTAAATTTTTGAGTGAGGGCTCCTTGTGTTTGTTGTTAGTGTAACCAAATGTTTGTTGTTTTTTGTTGTGGACTTATCACTGCACAATGATATCTCTCATTGTCAGATGGTATTCTCTTGAATAAACTGCCCTCGTTATTTGCCCAAAATCAATACATGACTTGGCTACGTGTGATGTATGTGCGCACGAGAGTGATTGCGTGTGTGTCAGGTGTATGTGAGTGTGTGCGCGCGCGCAGGTGTGTGAGTATAACTGTAAGTAATAAGAGGGAGAGAAAGAGGAGTGTCATTTCTTTGGGATTATCGTGTGCTCTTGATTTGCGCCGGGGGGGGGGGGGGGGGGGGGCGATAAGTGAGTAGTTTAAATGTAAACACAGCTGACAGCAGGGGATACGGCAAGATAATTGTGTGTGTGTGTGTGTGTGTGTTTGTGCGGGGTTGGGGGTTGGTAGGATTGGAGGGGGTCGGGTTAGGGATAGGGGTGGGTGCAGGTTGGGTGAGGAGGTTGTGTGAGTGTGTGTGTGTGTGTGAGGGGATGGTAGGATTGAGGGAGGTGAAGAGGTTGTGTGTGTGTGTGTGTGTGTGTGTGTGTGTGTGTGTGTGTGTGTGTGTGTGTGTGATAAATTAAACGTTCCAAGAATTTATCATTCTTGTTTCAATTCTGTATCTCCCCGCTGTGTTCAGTGCCAACGACCAGTGTGGCGACGGACTGGAGTGCCGGGAGTCGGAGAGCACGGGCGCCATCTGTCTGTGCAAGTTCCAGGAGATCCTGTGCGGCAGCGACAACAAGACGTACAGCAACCTGTGTCAGCTAATGGCCACGGCGGTCAGGGAACAGCGCACCAACACGCTCAACGTCAAGTCCGTCGGACCCTGCGAGCCCGGTGAGACTTGGGGTCATTAGGCGAAACAAAAATATATGTTGGTTTAGGGCAACCCGACCGACCCTATTTTTTCCCGCCGACCATTTCTCAAAAAACACACCAAAAAAACAACATCCTCTGGCACATTTTGCGAACCATACCGAGACTAAAAGAAAAAATTAAAAATTAAAAATAAACCGACCTACCGACCCTATTTTGGGTCATGTAACCCAAAACCAACATATATTTTTTGTTTGGCCTTATAGACAATGTTTAAATAAAACTTTGTCAACTTTAATGGGTTGTGGAAGGGTTGCTGCCATATTCGTAGCGTTCATTAATTAATTCATATTGTTTACATGTGCCAATAATGTTATAAAACTGTACCTAAGGGGATATAATAACGATTGCCTGTAGCTTTCGAACACAGAAAAAATTATTTCAGAATTGCAAAGTGGTGTTGATAGTGTCGAATGTAAACAGAACAGTCTCAAAGTGGATGTTTTCCGGAAATTGCGCTGGCGGAAATATACGATCTCTCACAGCACATATTCGCAAGAATAAGGCCACAGACTTCAGCTGACAAGCTACAAGTACATCTAATTTTCTAATAGGCATATGTACTCACGTGTCCAGCAAAACTTTGGCGAGTTCAGTATCCCCTTTGTACTTGGTTCTCAATTTGAAGCGATGGGCCTCTGACGCAAAAAATCTTTCTTTCAGCGCGACCCAGCGCTGGTGATGAAGCAAGGAGTCCACTTTCTCTTCTCAGCAGATTTAGTGGCCTTGACATCTTTAGAAAATTAGACGGGTTTACTTCTATCTTTTTTGTCATTGTACGCAACCGCGCTTTGACTGTCTCCGACGCCATCTTTGGTTTACGAAACGTCACGAAGTGACGTCAACGGTCTAAAAATAGCCCAAGTCCCGGAGAACTGTTGCTAAACAATTCAGTAAAGAATTAATTATTTCTCGTAATTGGTAAGGACTTCAAACCTAAAACTTTGCAGGAAGCTTAATTTATACATCCCCGCAACGATGGGAAAAGCCGTGGAAGTAATGACACTAACGAAATAGGACTATGTCAGCCTTTAAGGCCGTCCTTAATGGAGCCCCAAGTGTTTTTCATCAAGTTGTGTTACCCAACACTCAGTGCTAAAGCTCTGTGCTGCCAGCTTCGCAAAGCAAACTTCGCCCCATTAATGTGAGGCCAAAAAGAAAAACAAGGGAACGTAATTCTTCCACAATCCATAAAAACCGACAGAGTTATTTCCGGAATTCCTCTATTGCTACTGCGTGATTAATTATAAAGTTAAACATATATTAAAACAAGTCGCGTAAGGCGAAAATACAACATTTAGTCAAGCTGTCGTACTCACAGAATGAAACTGAACGCACTGCATTTTTTCAGCAAGACCGTATACTCGTAGCATCGTCAGTCCACCGCTCATGGCAAAGGCAGTGAAATTGACAATCCAGAAGAGCGGGGTAGTCGTTCCTCTGAGAAGGATAGCACGCTTTTCTTTATTTCTATTCTTTTTAACTTTCTGAGCTTGTTTCTAATCCAAACATATTATACCTATATGTTTTTTGGAATCAGGAACCGACAAGAAATAAGATGAAATTGTTTTTAAATCGATTTCAAAACATTAATTTTAATCATAATTTTTATATTTTTAATTTTCAGAGCTTATTTGTAATCCGAATATAACATATATATATATATATGTTTTTGGAATCAGAAAAGGATAAAGAATAAGATGAAATTATTTTTGAATCGTTTTATAAAAATATAATTTTAATTACAATTTTCAGATTTTTAATGACCAAAGTCATCAATTAACTTTTAAGCCTCCAAGCTGAAATGCAATACCAAAGTCCGGCCTTCGTCGAAGATTGTCTTGCCAAAATTTCAATCAATTTGATTGAAAAATGAGGGTGTGACAGTGCCGCCTCAACTTTTACAAAAAGCCGGATATGACGTCATCAAAGACATTTATAAAAAAAATGAAAAAAAAACTTCTGAGGATATCATACCCATGAACTCTCATGTATAATTTCATTAAGATCGGTTCAGTAGTTTACTCTGAATCGCTCTACACACACACACACAGACACACACACATACATCACGACCCTCGTCTCGATTCCCCCTCTATGTTAAAAAATTTAGTCAAAACTTGACTAAATGTAATTACTAGGAAGACCAGACAAAGTTCAACATTGAGAACAATGGCCTGTGTAGGTGTCAGGCCGGGTAAGTGTGGAATATGACAACAAAACAAGCTGGGTATCACTGCAAACAATTCTTGTTCCCTGTCAGACTACGATCTAAGTTTTCGGGAGGTTGATGCCCGTATGTGCAGATCGTATCTTCATTGTTCATTCACTGGCCGTTTAGATGATTCAGATACGAATTTGTCACACCGTTCCCTAGCAATATTACACACAAATGTTGCCAAAGCATTTAACACAAGCGGAACAAATTGCAAAAGGTTTCATTATTTCAGCAGTGGTCACCGTGTGCTTTTGTCGTTCACACACAATATATATGTCGTGCTCAATTGTGAAAAATGGTACGCGAAATGGGCAAACATGTTGATGATTCCGTGAATTAGAAACAACATGTTTACCTTGCAATGTTTCATGAGCGTATGGGTATTTTCCATTAGTACGTCCACTGTTTGGGTAGTCGCATTCAGTCTTCTGTCACGTGGGTGCAGCAAATTGTAATAAAACTGACTTCTCTCCCTTTTGTACGACTCCCGTATTTGTTTGTCCACTCTTAGATCTCTGGTATTGATGTGTCGGTTGAGCTAACACGGACGTAGCAAAAAAAGAGGTTCCTATCTGTAGCGAAAGAGGAGATGAACGTGATGTGTGTGTTACCACTGACTTACCAGGCTGCCCCTCTCTCTATGTTGGCCAGGTGCTACCATCGTGACGAAGCCGGAGTACGTGCGCAACCACACCGACAGCAACGTGGTGCTGCAGTGTGAGGCTATGGGTCTGCCTACCCCCTCAATGGCATGGGTCTTCACCAGGGCCGACAACCAGACATTCAACCTGCCAGGTAACCCACCCCCCCCCCCCCCCAACAAAACACATACACGCACGCACGCACGCACGCATACGCACGCATACACACACGCACGCACACACACACACGCACACACACAAACACGCACGCACACACAAACACGCACGCACACACACACAATGTTAGCTTCCATTGTTCACGAGAGAGAGAGAGAGAGAGAGAGAGAGAGAGAGAGAGAGAGAGAGAGAGAGAGAGAGAGAGAGAGAGAGAGACAGACATAGAAAGACAGAAGCGGAGAGACTCAGAGGGAGACACAGACAAAGACATACATACAGAGAGAGAGAGAGAGAGAGAGAGAGAGAGAGAGAGAGAGAGAGAGAGAGAGAGAGAGAGAGAGAGAGAGAGAGAGAGAGAGAGAGAGAGAGAGACCTTCATTCACCAAAGAAACTCGTTCAAAATTCACAGAATAGAATGTCGACCTAACTTCAACCTGTTTTCCCAAACACTGTACAGGTGACGACTGCAAGCTGGTGACGTCATCTCGGGGCGGGCCGGGCAAGTTCATGGTGACGTCATGGCTGCAGATCGAGGGGCTGCAGAAATTCCACGAGGGCGACTACACGTGTGTGGCCTTCAACCAGCACCACACCGACCGCTCCAAGGCCAGGATCAAGGTCGTCGAGCAGTAGAGTGTCTGCCGCGCGTGCTGTGAGTTTCTTTCTTTATTTGGTGTATTAACGTCGTTTTCAAGTCCACGAAGGTTATATCGCGACGGCGCGTGCTGTGAGTGAGAATGACGTTATCATCATCATCATCGTCGTCGTCGTCGTCTGTCATCATCATCCTAATTCTGAAGTTTTATGTGATGCATGTACTCCCTCTCTCTCTCTCTCTCTCTCTCTCTCTCTCTCTCTCTCTCTCTCTCTCTCTCTCTCTCTCTCGCTCTCTCTCTCTCTCTCTCTCTCTCTCTTTCGCACGCAGTTCAATATTTTTAAAAACAACTCGTGTAAATCTGGTACAACACAGCAAGCCATGTTGAGATCTCTCTCTCTCTCTCTCTCTCTCTCTCTCTCTCTCTCTCTCTCTCTCTCTCTCTCTCTCTCTCTCTCTCTCTCTCTCTCTCATACACACACGCACACACCGCACAAACCCACGCCCACACACACACATACCCCCCCATACACACACACCTACCAACACACACACACATACACACACACAATACAAACACACGCACACACACACGCGCGCGCGCCACCGGACACGGGTTATGATTATGGCACATTATGAAATATGGTCGATCATGGTCTAATACAAGCTGCAATGATCTTGTGCACACAGGGATAGAACTTGGTTCTATATGAACACTCCACCCCTTCCCTCCTGACTCCAACCATCAGTCCACCTCTTCCCTACACCCGGGACGCTCTACCCCAATGTAATGGCGGTAGTGTGGACTCTTTTTTTACATTTAGTCAAGTTTTGACTAAATGTTTTAACATAGAGGGGGAATCGAGACGAGGGTCGTGGTGTGTGTGTGTGTGTGTGTGTGTGTGTACGTGTGTGTGTGTGTGTGTGTGTGTGTGTCTGTCTGTGCGTGTGTGTGTGTAGAGCGATTCAGAGTAAACTACTGGACCGAACTTTATGAAATTTTACATGAGAGTTCCTGCGTATGATATCCCCAGACGTTTTTTACTTTTATTTTATTCTTCATCATGTTCTGATTCCAAAAACATATAAATATGTTATATTCGGATTAAAAACAAGCTCTGAAAATTAAAAATATAAAAATTATGATTAAAATTAAATTTCCTAAATCGTTTTAAAAACTATTTCATCGTATTCCTTGTCGGTTCCTGATTCCAAAAACATATAGATATGATATGTTTGGATTAAAAACACGCTCAGAAAGTTAAAACGAAGAGAGGTACAGTAAAGCGTGCTATGAAGCACAGCGCAACCGCTACCGCACCAAACAGGCTCGTCGAGTCACTTTCACTGCCTTTTGCACTTGCGGCGGACTACGTTCAGTTTCATTCTGTGAGTTCCACAGCTTGACTAAATGTAGTAATTTCGCCTTACGCGACTTGTTTTTTAATACTAAAATAACTGTTCTCGGAAACAGTCGTCTTGTTTTGTTGATGCACCTTGCAGACTTCAGCTGACGGGATGGGGTTGTACGCGTAGCTGTTAAGTTGAGAGCCTTGAGTTAGGTAGTAGCTGTGCGCTGGTCGCCGGCTAGCTTTGTGCGATCGCCGCTTGTTGCGACAGAAATCGCTCTCATCTAAACTGTATTTGATTTGTTCTGTTCCCATTGCGACTCATGCAGCAGAGTGGCGCAGTGGAAGCGTGCTGGGCCCATAACCCAGAGGTCCGTGTGTCGAAACCACGCTCTGCTAAAAAATTGTTGGTTCTTGTTTTTATCTTGTTTGACCGTTTCGCTTGCCTTTTGAAGACGCCGAGTTTTGAAGTGTAGGCTGCATGAGTTGCTGTATCCTGATTGTGCCAAGCTGAAGCCCCACACAGGGACACAGATAAAGTACCACCTTCATGGTCTATTTCATACAAATCAAAACCCCCCGCGGGTTAGGGGGAGTCCTATATTGGTTGGGACGAGAAAGAATTTACCCGATGCTACCCAGCATGTCGTAAGAGGCGACTAACGGTTCTGTTTCTCCTTTTACCCTTGTTAAGTGTTTCCTGTATAGAATATAGTCAATGTTTGTAAAGATTTTAGTCAAGCAGTATGTAAGAAATGTTAAGTCCTTTGTACTGGAAACTTGCATTCTCCCAGTAAGGTCATATATTGTACTACGTTGCAAGCCCCTGGAGCAATTTTTTGATTAGTGCTTTTGTGAACAAGAAACAATTAACAAGTGGCTCTAGATATCCTATCTCCCCCCTTTCCCCGTCGCGATATAACCTTGAATGGTTGAAAACGACGTTAAACACCAAATAAATAAAGAAAGAAAGAATACAAATCAAACAATTATAAAAAATAAAAATAAACTACAAATAATAAAGAAAAAAAAATGTTAGCAGAGCGTGGTTTCGATCCACGGACCTCTGGGTTATGGGCCCAGCACGCTTCCACTGCGCCACTCTGCTCCTTGTGAGCAATGGTTGAATGTTAACACTAAAAAGTGCAACAGCTCGGAGCGATCAATTTCTGATGCAATCGACCAGCAAGAGATCAGGGGGAATAATCGCCGCATTTGCCGTTGTGAGTTTGTCGGAGTATTCTCCCTTGCCTTGAAACGGGACCAGCAAACTGTCTTATGATCAATAGTGTCAAT
Source organism: Littorina saxatilis (assembly GCF_037325665.1). Lineage (NCBI taxonomy): Eukaryota > Metazoa > Mollusca > Gastropoda > Littorinimorpha > Littorinidae > Littorina > Littorina saxatilis. The sequence continues at coordinate 15,889,130 of NC_090256.1, read as the reverse complement.
ACATTCGTTGGAAAAATAATGTCACTGATATGTGTCCGATGTACTTTTTTTCTTTCCTTTTTTGGAGGGATAAAATAGTTTTAGTTTGGAAAGAATCCCATCCGAGCAGTCAGTCACTCTATCCGACCAAGAGACAGAAACTGAGCCCACATGACGACCCGGGCTGGCCGAAGCTCTGCGACCGAGACAGTGTTGTCTCAGTGGTCTTGGTGACGGACAGGGCCCATATGAAACACAATTTAATTATTTCTGGGCACTTTTTAAATCAAATACTGCGTGTGTACTTATTTTCGGATTTAGGAAATAATAAGGAAGACAATAGAATAATTGTAAACCGGTGTAACACGAAATTTTTACTCCACGAAAAATTTACTCCGGAGTAAAAATTTCGTACGAAATTCTTACTCCGAGTACACTTTTCGTACGAGAAAAGAACTCCCCAAGGCACGAAAATATGACTCCCTCCACGAAATTTTTACTGCCCATTTTTTTTTACTTCCAGTAAAAATCTCGTACGCGAAAATGGGATGCGCGGGCGAAGGGATAATGCCAATAAGTGATCTCGCGCAAACGAATGTCGCGCTACCCTCCCTCCACCCCTTCCACCACCAAGACTAACAGGGGACAAGGGAGTATAAATTTCGTACACCTGACATGGGAAGTTAAATTGCTCGTGTTAGGGTGAAGTAATTTATTCGTTTTTTATTCGTCTGGGGAGTAACATTTTTGTACGAAATGTTTACTCGGAACTCACCTGTCGTGGGGAGTAATTTTCTCGTGTAATGGGGGAGTGTTTTTTTCGTAAAGGGAGTAACATTTTCGTACGAAATTTTTACTCCGGAGTAAAAATCTCGTGGGAGTAATTTTCTCGTGTTACACCGGGTTTGGCATTTTTTCTTTCAAGCCAAATTCTAATTGAGAAATTAGTACATTTTTGACTCACCTGAGGAATCAGTGAGTCTTAGGATTCATATGTGTCCGTCCGTATGTCCGGCAATTGCACTGTTTCTGACCAAGACAAGTAAATAGAGTGAAAACTTGCGGCCAAGAAATAGCTGACACACAAGCTAAACGTAGTTAGCATAAACGGGTTTTATTGCTTTTTTTACAGAGGGGAAAAGAAGTTATTCTGTTTTGATTTTATGGAACAATTCTGTCTATTTTGAGTATAGCTTCATTATTCTATATCTTGTTTATTTTTTAGTCTAAACATTTGGAATGTTAGCAGTCGATCTGTGTTTAGTTCTGGAAACTTAAGATATTAAACAAATGATAAAAGAAAGAAAGAAAAGTGGAAAAACATTAGCAGAGCGTGGTTTCGATCCACGGACCTCTGGGTTATGGGCCCAGCACGCTTCCACTGCGCCACTCTGCTGCTTGTGAAGTGGATGACTATTTTGGCATTATTACCGAGCACACCTGAGCAATTTCTGACGCAATCAAAGAGCGCACAGGTGTGAAACTGCCAGAGGCGTGATCAGTTCAGCGAGTCACAAACAGGGGAGGGAACTATAGTACAGTTTTACTTTCCCAAAGACCGCTGTACTTTACGCCCCTTCATCTGTGTTTACCAACGTCAAAAGTGAGAAAAAAAAAGCACACAAAAAAACACGGGAAAGGTCCATAATATGGACCGGCTTCTAAACATAGTAGACCCGCGGTTGTAAAAGTGGACCACCTCCTATCCTGACAAACTTCGGGCAGTAGAGCGATCAAAAAAATGACATTCGATACTCTTACCCTCTCTGGAAAGCTTCCACAAGTCAAAAGACCTGCGAACGCACAAACCACCAAACAGTTAGGCTGTTTACACTCTTTACACTTTAGCACACACTCTTTTTCATTCTTTCCATACCATCCTGAAGAAAGCAGTTATAACTTACATGCCGAAATATTGATTTAAACGTACCTAACCAGGTTACTACCAGTGTGTTTTCCTTTTATTTAAACTCTTTTGCAGTATATGACAGCTAGGACAATGTAACAAGTATGCTACTGTCCTACGGTAGCATAGGCTACTTTGTTAGCAGTGTTGGCCCCGTCTAGCTAGCGAAAACAAAAAATAATAGCAACATCTCAAATAAGTGTTAGTCCCTAATATTCACCTCCTTCAACAAACAGAAGACAACTAAAGATAAAGACGCATTGAGAAGCTTTAGGAAAATAACCTATAACTATATATAGCCCTCAAGCTTTCCCACAAAATATCAGTCTCCTTTACACAAAAGTTGATAATATCGTTTCTTTTTCTCTGTTTTTGATAAGTTTCTTTTTTCTTTGGTGGTGGTTGTGGTGTGTGTGTGTGTGTGTGTGTGTGTGTGTGTGTGTGTGTGTGTGTGTGTGTGTGTGTGTGTGTTGTTGTGTGTGTGTGTCGCGTGCACGCATGATTGCATCTGGCGATGTTGATGACAATGATCAGTGAAGATGATGTTGTCTTTCAGTGACGTCGGCGCACCAAGGGGATCACTACACAGTGTGTCAAGATCATGTCAATCAAACTGACAGACAACTCCCTAAGCCACGCCCCCTCAAGGACATCGGAGGACCCACTATGCATAATCACAACTGTCCACTAGTTGATGCTTTTACAAAACTGACCGTCACGCGACAAGAGTTTCGGCGAATGGCAGTCATTTATATAAATCGGAAAGAATCAAATCACAGCTTTCTAAAACTGTTTCATGTCCAAGCTTCTGATATCTCAGTTGTGATCGTTTTTTTGTCTCTGATTTCAAATGGTGCTTTATTGTACTGGAAATTCGTCCATGTCTATTTGTGGTCACCAGTCAATTTGATATCTTGTGGCTTTGTTAATTGTACCCGCACGTTTTACGCCATAACTGAAGGTGTTTCGTGTTGCTATGTTTTCACAGTGTACTAGCTGTACGTTTTTGTTGTACAGTAATTAATCACGTGTATAGTTACTGGTTTACGTGCGGCATAAATACCACAACAATGTACATAGCCAAATAAACACATTTAAAGAAAACGGTAAACATCGAGTGATGTGAACATGTAACAGATAGGAAATCATTAGAAAGAGAGTCACTTTGAAAATCAGTCAGACCCGCTGACATTTCTTTCGCCTTTTTTATGCTAGATTTTGTGCATTAAATTGTGGAGGTCACTTGTACATATTTCAGAATTTATTCATTTTTTGACAGATTGAGGGAGTGTTTTATTTTGTTAAGTATTTGTGGGTTTTATTTCAAACGAAGGGTGGTGTTTCAGTTATCTTGTCTATGCCTTTTGAGAACATCGTAGGTGCGTGTATGTTGTTTGGTTTTCAGCGTTTGTTTAATGAAATGTGCGTCCAGTTATTTCTTTATGCTGCCAACACTGCCTACAAACTTACATGTGATACCAGAATGAGGCTTCTAAGTCATTGAAAATGTGGGTGTGTTTCCTTCCCTCGTATCCATCCAAGATTTGTACAGTGTCTTGGTTTTGTGTTGTTATACTTTCCTGTATAACGTATTATAACCTAATTGTAGAAGCCTAGGGTCAATATCCATAGGGAATGCATACAGTCAATCCGCCAGTTGCCAAAACGATGTCCAATATTACTTCACTAACCAACGTGTGCCTTTCTCGTTTGTGTTTGCAAGCACAGTAGTTTGAGTTTTTTCTTCTTAAATGTTTTTGTCTTGTACATTATACTGCCCACAAAACGCAGGTTTCGTCCTGATCACAACGAAGTCAACGTCTTCCAATGACATCATCAAAGTAACGTCATTTGCCAGATTCAACGTCTTCCAATGACATCATCAAAGTAACGTCATTTGCCAGATTCAACGTCTTCCAATGACATCATCAAAGTAACGTCATTTGCCAGATTCAACGTCTTCCAATGACATCATCAAAGTAACGTCATTTGCCAGATTCAACTTCTTCCAATGACATCATCAAAGTATCGTCATTTGCGATATTCAATGTCTTCCAATGACATGATAGCGACGTAATTTGCGATATTCAATGTTCTACACCCCAATTAAAAAGTCTTCAAGGAAAAAGACCTATCTTGACTGAATATCCACGGCGGTGTGGAACTTGTAGACTCCCCAAGTAAACAACCCTTTGTTGTTTTCAGAATTCAAGTATGAGATTGTTTCCGTCTATTTCTCAGACATAAATCATTTAGGCCCTTCTGCACATTATGAAAATGAATCCACCTCTTGCGTCAATGAGGTCACTCAAGCAAAATAATACAATGTATTTTATTTCAGGGATAAAAGCCCGGGAAAATGGCCTGGCGTGCTTTGCATTGACAATCACAAAAACACGGTTATGCTATTTGTAGATGAGTGTATGCAATTATACGACTTTGTGTCATATCGGAAATGTTAGCGAATAAACATTTTGTCGTTTTTAACTCATCTGCGTTCTGTTATGGTGCGTGCGTGCTTGAATGTGCGCGCGCTCCTGTGTGTGTGTGTGTGTGTGTGTGTGTGTGTGTGTGTGTGTGTGTGTGTGTGTGTGTGTGTGACATACGTACAACCTGCCAGATAAATTCCCTCTCCCCCCTTCCTTAACACACACACACACACACACACACACGCACGCACGAACGCACGAACGCACACATACATACACACACACACACACACACACACACACACACAATTAGTTTCACCGTCCATTGTTCATGAGAGAGAGAGAGAGAGAGAGAGAGAGAGAGAGAGAGAGAGAGAGAGAGAGAGAGAGAGAGAGAGAGACGCCTTCATTCACCAAATAAACTCGTTCAAAATTCACAGAAAAGAATGTCCAACATCAACCCTAGACGACGATGATGATGACGTTATACTCACTCACAGCACGCGCGGCAGACACTCTACTGCTCGACGACCTTGATCCTGGCCTTGGAGCGGTCGGTGTGGTGCTGGTTGAAGGCCACACACGTGTAGTCGCCCTCGTGGAACTTCTGCAGCCCCTCGATCTGCAGCCATGACGTCACCATGAACTTGCCCGGCCCACCCCGAGATGAGGTCACTAGCTTGCAGTCGTCACCTGTACAGTGGTTGAGAAAACAGCTTCAACCAGCACCACACCGACCGCTCCAAGGCCAGGATCAAGGTCGTCGAGCAGTAGAGTGTCTTCCAGGAATGTAGGCTGGGAAAGACACACACACACACACACACACACACACACACACACACACACACATACAAAAAGAAGAAAAAAAAGTAATAATAATACATGTAATGAACAATAAAAGATGTTTGTCCATACATATACTGCCAGAGCCGTACAACGGCTATTTAGGCTGAAGGGGTCTATTTCGACCAAAAGAATGGTATTCCCTGTATATGGAGTTCCTGTGGGGGGATTCCGACCCTGCATACAGGAAATCCCACAGGGTGGAGTTCCAGTAGGAAAATACGATAGCGATCAATCTCGCGCCAAACGCGTGACTGCCGTAAACCGATTTGAGTTACCTTAGCGTTACTTCCCTTTCCAAAATGGCGGTTCCTCAGGAAAATCTGTCCGAATTCAAGCTAACATGCTTCGGCGAAAACGTCGTATAGTTCAAAAGGATTTGGTTAAGGAAACCTGTCTTCATCAAATTGTCTCTCGTAAGCTTGAAGTAACTTCATGACGACAAACGGAAGTGAAATGCGTATGGAACGTTTTGCAGTATGTCGTCACAAGTTATTACGAGTAATTTATTTTAGCTGCGTTTTCTTTCATTTATACTGAGCAACAAAAGAAACGCGAAAAAATTCTGCATTGTTTGCTTGACAAAATCTCAAACATTTATAGAGTTAGAATTATCAAACCACAAACGTTTGATGAAGGCATGTTTGACCTAGCGGTTGTGTGATTATTTTGATGCTGCGGTGACTGTTTTAACTTGCACACGGGACAAACAGGTTTAACGTTAAACACATAATGCGCGCTCGCAGCACGTGCAAGTGGAGCAGGAGAAATCTGATGTGTGAGACGTGTTCACTAATGCATTAGCAACCAAAAGAGACCATGGCACGCTTGCTGCCAGTTTCACTTTTGAAACAGCCAGGATGCCAAGATTGACACCACCAAAATGCCAGGTCGATTTAAAGCTGGGGATGATCCAGAAGCGCCGCTGGCATGTGCTTTAAACGTACACATGTCAACAGTCTATCACCTTCCGCAATGTTTTGTTGACATTGGAAGTGCTGCAGTTACTGCAACGCAGTGGATTATACGCATTACCTCAATAAGACAAGATCGCAATTTCCTGCCACAACGTCTTCGAGATCGATTCAATACAGCCACTGACACTACCTGGAGCATCATTGGAAGCCACCACTGAGTGTCCGATTAGTGGCCAGAGAACGCGATGAAGACAGACTGAGCGAGACCTCCAAAACTTCATTAACGTTAAACCTGCTTGTCCCGTGTGTTGAAACAGTCGCAGCATCAAAATAATCACACAACAGCTAGGTCAAACATGCCTTCATCAAACTTTTGTGGTTTGATCATTCTAACTCTAAAATTGTTCGAGATTTTGTCAATCAAACACTGATGCCGATTTTTTTCGCGTTTCTTTTGTTGCTCGGTATAGTTATGGATTTAAACTTTTTCGTAGTAACGAGTCATCAAATTCTGATGGACTTGTTTCCCTTCCCCTATCTCTCTCTCTCTCTTTCTCTCTCTCCAGAACTCATTTTCAAACACACACACACACATACACACGACATGTGTAAAATTACAGAAGAAATAACAAGTCGCGCAAGGCGAAAATACAACATTTAGTCAAGCTCAGTCGAACTCACATAATGAAACTGAACGCATTGCATTTTTTCCGCAAGACCGTACACTCGTAGCATCGTCTGCCCACCGCTCGTGGCAAAGGCAGTGAAATTAACAACCCAGAAAAGCGCCGTAGCGGTTGCGCTGAGGAGGATAGCACGCTTTTCTATATCTCTATTCTTTTTATATTTAGTCAAGTTTTGACTAAATATTTTAACATCGAGGGGGAATCGAAACGAGGGTCGTGGTGTATGTGCGTGTGTGTGTGTGTCTCTGTGTGTGTGTGTGTAGAGCGATTCAGACTAAACTACTGGACCGATCTTTATGAAATTTGACATGAGAGTTCCTGGGTATGAAATCCCCGAACATTTTTTTCATTTTTTTGATAAATGACTCGGATGACGTCATATCCGGCTTTTCGTGAAAGTTGAGGCGGCACTGTCACGCTCTCATTTTTCAACCTTCTTCTTCTTCTTCTGCGTTCGACGGTTGTGTCTAGGGTCGTAGTTCCGCTGCTGTCGTGAACTGGAACGTCGCTTTCAGGTCTTCTGACGTTCCCCAGAGCTTGGTCTCCAGTGTAGCTCCTTCTGGCCAGATCTGGTTCCGCAGCAGAGTGAAGTTTGTGCATGTATTCAATACATGTTCTACTGTCTGGTCGGCCGCCCCACAATCGCACAATGCCGACTCTGCTACGCCGATCCTTTTCAGGTGCGCTTTAAAGCCGCAGTGCCCTGTACGCAGCCGGAAGATGGCAGTCTGCTCTGCACGGCTGAGGCGGTGGATGGGGTCTTGGTCTGGCTTGTAGCCTCCGTTTCTTTCTTTGAATGCTGTCTTCCAGCGATGCTTGATGAGGGTTTTGGTCTCTCGGAAGGACAGGCTGGTTTCTGGTTGTTCCTGTCTTCCTGCATCTTTGGCCAGACCATCCGCCTTCTCATTTCCAGCGATGCCGCAGTGCGCTGGAATCCACTGCAGAACTACGGAGGCTTTCTGGGACAAGTCGTTCAGGGACTTCTTCAGCTCTTCCACGAGGTGTTCTGCAGGGGTTGTGAGGACTTGTAGTGCGGACAGGCAGTCAGAGAGGAAGACAACCTTGGGTGGGGTTTCTTCAAGAGAGGTGAGGAAGTCTGCAGCTGTATGGAGGGCAACAACTTCTGCTTTGAAGTTGAACCAAATTGGTTGAAATTTTGGTCAAGTAATCTTCGACGAAGCCCGGGGTTCGGTATTGCATTTCAGCTTGGTGGCTAAAAAATTAATTAATGACTTTGGTCATTAAAAATCTGAAAATTGTAAAAAAAAATAAAAATTTATAAAACGATCCAAATTTACGTTTATCTTATTCTCCATCATTTGCTGATTCCAAAAACATATAAATATGTTATATTCGGATTAAAAACAAGCTCTGAAAATTAAATATATAAAAATTATTATCAATTTTTTTTTTTCGAAATCAATTTAAAAACACTTTCATCTTATTCCTTGTCGGTTCCTGATTCCAAAAATATATGGATATGATATGTTTGGATTAAAAACACGCTCAGAAAGTTAAAACAAAGAGAGGTACAGAAAAGCGTGCTATCCTTCTTAGCGCAACTACTACCCCGCTCTTCTTGTCAATTTCACTGCCTTTGCCATGAGCGGTGGACTGACGATGCTACGAGTCAGTTTCATTCTGTGAGTTCGACAGCTACTTGACTAAATATTGTATTTTCGCCTTACGCGACTTGTTACCTCTCTGAACGTGTTTTTAATCCAAACATATCATATCTATATGTTTTTGGAATCAAGAACTGACAAGGAATAAGATGAAATTGTTTTTAAATCGATTTCGGAAACTGATTTAATTTTAATCATAATTTTTCTAATTTTAATTTCAGTTCAGAGCTTGTTTTTACACAAACACACAGACACACACACACACACACACACACACACACACACACACACACACACACACACACACACGCACACACACCACGACCCTCGTCTCGATTCCCCCCTCTATGTTAAAACATTTAGTCAAAACTTGACTAAAATGTAAAAAGAGAAAACTGCAGAAATGCTCCAAGGGGAGTAATCATGAAGAGGAAAATCGCTGTACGTCTTGCACATGTAAAATAAGGTTATTTCCCCTGGATTATCTTACCTCGCTCGACGTACTCGCACAATAGTTGAATCACCTCCTCTGTGTGTGGGTGTGTGAGTGTGTGTGTGAGTCAGGGGCGGATCCAGCCTAAAAAATGAAATAAAATTGAGAATAAAGAAAAATTGATGGCTCACATTGCATCAGATTGCTCAATTTTCCTTGATTTGTATCAACATTTTCACGGGAGGGGGGGCATGCCCTCGGAACCCCCCTAGGAGCCGGAGTCTTCAAAGTGACAGTTTTGGAAAGTAGTTGGGTTATTTGTTGGCTCAGTTTGCACCAGATCGATCAATTGTCCTTGTTTTGATCCAAATTTGTCTTCTTAAAGGTACTGAACTTGTCAAATCCAGGTGCACGGAGCCCCTGGGGCTTTTAGTCATATCTCAGGCAGCTATCCGTTAGAAGAACTACCAAGTATCATTGACTTGCACCCACAGAGTCAAGAACTGCGATTTTTTTACGAATTAATTTCGTACTCGGACCCGGCTGGTCTTGACCTATTTTTGGATCTAAACTTAGATCAGGTAGATCACCACATCATGCACAAAAAGACACGTCATTAGCAAACTGTGTCAGACATCATCATGAGTTTGTCTAAATCACTCAGTTGAATCGAACTCAGACCAAACACCACGAGTAATAACTAGGTTAATTTATGCACTCGCGTGAACAAGAAACTGTCGAGCTTCACAGATGTCGTCGTTGGGTAGTTTTGGGTTTGTTTTACTGCCATAGGAGGATTTTTGAACTGTAAATGCACTCAGCTGCAACAAAAACGCAAAACGAAGGCTGTGAGCTGCACTGTGCCTTCAAATTTGCTTTTTGGAAGGTGTATTAGGGGAAGTTTCTTGGCTCTGAGTGCACCAGATTGCTCCATGTTCCATGTTTTTTATCAACATTTTTCGGGGGAGCATGCCCCCGGACCACTCAACTAAACGCTTCGCGTCGTAAAATTGTCCCAAAAAGAAATGTGGACCCCCCCTCCCCCTAGAAATGAAGTGATCCGCCCCTGTGAGTGTGTGTGTGTGTGTGTGTGTGTGTGTGTGTGTGTGTGTGTGTGTGTGTGTGTGTGTGTCGGTATGTGTGTTTGCAGGTTTGCCCAGAAGGCGCCGGGCCGATTGACTCGCCCTTCGGAAACTAGACACGTATTGTGCCACCTTAGCCATTCCGCTAGGTTGGAGTTTCGAAAAAATTCGAACAAAAAAGTTATTGGTGAAAAACTGTTTCCGTACTGTCCGGAAAAAGTTGCCGCCGGCTCCCGTCATGTCAACACATGCCTTGTGTGTGTGAAGAAGCAAATCAGGTGTGTGAAATGCTGATGCATGAAATACGAAAATGACAATGTACATATTTTTTGTCTTGTTCAAATTGCTGTAGACAGAAAAATGTGTAGGGGAAGGGCTCCTAATATGGACCGGCTCCTAATAATTATGGACCACCTCTTGTTCTGACAAACTAACGGCGCTAGAGCGCTCAAAAAAGTTTTATTCGCTGTACTCACCCTCTCTGGATAACTTGCACATGTCAAAACAGTTGCAGAAACACAAATCTCAAAACCGTTAGGCTTTTTCCCTTTTTTTCACTTTTGACAGCGTTCACTCTAAATTTGCCGCCTAAAACGGACTCGTTTCTGTCCACAGCCAAAGCTTTTATCGCACAAAAACTACTATATATGACAGCTACGACTGAATTTGTTACATTTTAGCCGTGTTGACCCCGAGTTTCTACTGCAAACAAAAAATAATAGCCAAATCTCAAAGTGTGTGCGAGTCCCCTAATATGGACCACCTTCAACAAATCGAAGAAAATAAAAGCTAAAGGCTATTTTCATTAATTCATTAGGAAGCTTGCTGGAAATAACCTATAACTAGCCCTCGAGATTTAAAAAAATTACAACAAAAAGTCTTCTTTTCGTGGAAGTTGACAATTTCACTTATTTTCACTCTGTTTTTGATAAGCTTCTTTAGTTTCCTGGTGTGCTTCAAATAATGCTCTCATCAACCCGAAACAGATAAATCTAAAGCATATTTTGATTAGTCTGACTTGTACACTAAGTTGTATCATGTTATTTTGAAGTATGGGGGCGTTTTACAGGGAATCGTGAAGGCCGCTTCACCGGTCCATATTAGGCGCCCAGGATGGACCATTTGTGATTGTTTCTGTATTTAATTTTTGCTGAATATCTATCAAAGCTATTTCACTCTAATTTGACCTAACGGTTAACTTAAGAGAGAAGGACTACCAAACACAAAATGAAACTTCTTTGCAAGAAAACAAGCTAGTTATCAGCATGAAACAAAAAGTGGTCCATATTAGGAGCCCTTCCCCTACTTTTCGGCAATTGTAAGGAAAATGAAGACCTTGTGTATGCTTCTGCGTCATTGTTGACAAGAATTGTTGAAAACTATACATTTAGTAGTAATGTAAGTTATATATTTTGATCTTGATTTTCTCGGATGTCCCGAGCTGTGCACGGGTTACTGCTAGTCTTATTTTATTCCTTTCGATAAGCTGCGGATATACAGAGACTTCGATTTATTTGTTCACCAAACCAGCGTGCATTGTGCATGTGGTCGCAGATCTGCAGGATCAGTATTCAACTGACTCGTGGGACAAGTGTCTTTCCAAACTGGAGTAATCACGCTGGGGGAGGTGGTACGCCAGAACAATCGCTGTGTGGTACGGCAGCATTCTGCAGTCCGGTAGTCAACCAGGTTTCCAACTCGGAAGGCGTGTATCGTACAAACAAATAATTACTGCGTCGTAATTATCGAGCATGTGTAATGTTTAGGTACGCGTCACTGTGCTAGCAGTGTACGACCGCCAACAGTGGTATCGGTGCACTGTTGGCGGCCGTACACGGCTAGCACAGCGACGCGTACCTAAAACATACACATGCTCTTTTCTTTAGCCGACGACACAAACACACTTGCATATTGGGACACTACTAATGATGCATTTTAGTTATAATACATCACACTACCTGATCGAATTACCCTTGTTGCTTCGAGCCTCTTGTAATCTTCACCATTTTTGAAAAAGTCCCAAAATCAAACAATATCAACAAAGACGACGCTGTCACAAATCGAAAACTGAAGCCTCCAAAATTAAATCGATAACATGTTAATCCTCATGCAATTATGAATCCGCTGAGCCCAAAAAACGTTGCTGGCTTTGATAACTACGACGCAATAATTATTTGTTTGGGATATACACGCCTTTCGAGCTCGAAATCTAGTTGATAATAATAATAATAATAATAATAATAATAATAATAATAATAATAATAATAATAATAATAATAATAATAAATGAGCATTTATATAGCGCAACATCATAACTTTACAATTATGCTCTTTGCGCTTGACACATTTAAAATTAAAACACAGTTATACAAGCATTTACATCTACATTCATAGTCAACAACGCTCAATTAAAAGCATACACCATCAAACATACATTACAAAAGATTCTTCCACTAACTAAGTAATAAAAACATGACTAAAATAGGTAGTAAAAAACAAAGGACTACCGGACTGCAGAATGCTGCCGTACCACACGGCGGTTTTTGTGGCGTACCGCTTCCCCCGGCGTGGTAATTGTCACACCTCTTTAAATGTCACTACAAAATTATGATCCTCTCTATTTCAGTGCCGCGAGCAAAAACTGAGCGACATAGTGACAAAGTCGTGAATGCATTACATCGTCATTGAGAAGGTGACCTTTCGCCGATGACCTTCTTGAGGTCATAGTCCGAATGGTGCCTTTGGTAATGCGATGTGTTCATAAATAGTTGCAAGTTGTGTTTGTTTTTACAACCCGCGCCGAACGCTAAGTGTGACAGTGGGGTCAAGTAGTGTTTACAGTGTAGGCCTCATTTGCTGGGATGACATTATTCCATTCCCTTGTCGAAGAACACTAAATGCTTTTGAAGAAGAAGTGAACGCTGCTCAAGGCGTTTGTGACACTGGATTTCTGTGTGTGTGTGTGTGTGTGTGTGTGTGTGTGTGTGTGTGTGTGTGTGTGTGTGTGCATTGCTTATTCTGTCACCCTAAAAAAATAAAGGTCAATTCTATTCAATTCAATTGAAATCTCTCTTTGTGTCTTTCTCTATCACCTTCTCTCTCTCTCTCTCTCTCTCTCTCTCTCTCTCTCTCTCTCTCTCTCTCTCTCTCTCTCTCTCTCTCTCTCTCTCTCTCATTATATATATTGAGTAGGATGTTCTTGTTTTTGTTTACTATGTGCATTTGTATGCTGGTGCTTGAGATGTGCTCATCGCCATGAAAAGGGCCCAAGGCCTACTCATTAAAACATTCAGACTTCAGACTTCTTTCTCTCTCTCTCTCTCTCTCTCTCTCTCTAAGTCTCAGTCTCTCTCTCTCCCCCCCCTCTCTCTCCCCCCCCTCTCTCTCTCTGTGCGGTCTTGGGGGAATTGCCGAGCGTGTGGGTGCAGGGACACACGCAACGAAGCGATGGATCCCAGCTTGGTGTAGGGGCAGGCTGTGGCCTCACAGGGCACGGGACAGAACAAATCTTCTGCATCATAGCTCGGATATTGATTTCACACCTGAAAGGGGTCGGCTAATTAGGGATATGATGCCCTTTTCTGCAACCCCCTCTCTTCCTCCTTCATCTCTCCCTGTGTATGTCTCTGTCTGTTTCTCTCTGACTCTGTCTCAGTGCCTGCCTGTCCACAGCTTGTCTCAGTGTGTGTTGGTGTGTTTGTCTGTGTTACTGTGTGTCTCTCTCTGTCACTCTCTATCTTTTTCTCCCCCCTCTCTCTTTTTCAGTTCTGTCTGCCTGTCTGTGTGTCTGTGTGTCCATCTGTCTGTCTGTCCGCTGTCCTTCTCTCTCTCAGTCTCTCTGTCTGTCTTGGTCTTTCTCTCTATCTCTGTCTCTCTCTGTCTGTCTGTCTGTCTCTCTGTGTCTCTCTCTGTGTCTCTCTCTCTCTCTCTCTCTCTCTCTCTCTCTCTCTCTCTCTCTCTCTTCCACCATGCTTTTAAACTCAGGAACACAATCATTTTCATAAGCACACTACCCTCACAGAGTTAGACTACATACATTTAGGGATCTTACCTCTAAAGTCAAGACTGCTTTTTAACAAAGGAA
>NC_090256.1:15868022-15874946 GCF_037325665.1 Littorina saxatilis | reverse complement strand
TTTCAGAGCTTGTTTTTAATCCAAATATAACATATTTATATGTTTTTGGAATCAGAAAATGATGGAAAATAAGATGAACGTAAATTTGGATCGTTTTATAAATTTTTTTTTTTTTTGCAATTTTCAGATTTTTAATGACCAAAGTCATTAATTAATTTTTAGCCACCACGCTGAAATGCAATACCGAAGTCCGGGCTTTGTCGAACAATACTTGACCAAAATTTCAACCAATTTGGTTGAAAAATGAGGGCGTGACAGTGCCGCCTCAACTTTCACGAAAAGCCGGATATGACGCCATCAAAGACATTTATCAAAAAAATGAAAAAAACGTCTGGGGATATCATACCCAGGAACTCTCATGTAAAATTTCATAAAGATCGGTCCAGTAGTTTGGTCTGAATAGCTCTACACGCACGCACACACACACACACACATACACACACCACGACCATCGTCTCGATTCCCCCCCTCGATGTTAAAACATTTAGTCATAACTTGACTAAATGTAAAAAGATCACTTTCTTGAACGCTTTTAAAGCCAACCTTAACAATTCATAGAATTTCTAGGTTCTATGACATTTAGACACTGACATTCTGTTGTTTTATGTCATAAATGTGTGTGTGTGTGTGTGTGTGTGTGTGTGCGTGTGTGTGCGTGCGTGCGTGCGTGCGCGCGCGTGCGTGCGTGTGTGTGTGTGTATGTGTGTGTGTGTGTGTGGGTGGGTGGTTGGGTGTGTGTGTGTGTGTGTGTGTGTGTGTGTGTGTGTGTGTGTGTTTTCGGCTTAGGTTTGATAGTTGAAGGGCAGGGATGTGACTGGCACTTTTATACTCAATACACGTCTTTTCAACAGCATACCTCACATCAGCAATTGCAGTGTCTTGTGACATCCCATCTGTTGAAGCAGGAGAGACAGCTTTCCTGAACTGCTATTTTGGGGATAACATGCAGGAGCACCCTGAGATTTCTGTATTCCACCAACGACGTAATACAAATGACCCTCATGGTATGTCTATTTTTCTGAAAAGTATTTGTCTAGTCAAAAAAGTATGGTAATCAACATGAAGTATTAGTTACCAAAAAGGTTGCACAGTCTGCGGTTGCTCCAAATCTTACATACCTTCTCTTTGCTGCAAATGGTAGGCAAGTTGGCATATAAGGGAAAGTCGCCAAACCCAGAACAGTTTAGGAGAAACAACCGGACCAGACAACAAAATGGATATTGCAAAGCGTTCTTTATATTATCATATACTAGAGTCTATTAGTAAACACACGAACAACATAAAATAAAATAAAAAGTCACGCAACTCATCAGACTGATCATTATAAAAATGTCTGCATCTGTTCCAGGTTGGACGCAATGGGTGTGTAAAGTGGAACACTGTGTCGTCAAACTCGGAACACATACAAAAACACACTGACTCTCTTTCTAGTTCTCTCTGTGTCTCTCTCACACGTATACACCTAAACACTCTTAATCACACGCACAAAAGTACACTTTGCTACACACACACGAGAAATAAATACGCCACAACATTTTGATTTGAGACATTTGATTTAAATGGTGGGTTTTTTCCACATCACATTGTGATTTCACCAAGGAAATAACAAATCGGAACAAATTTAAGCCTAAAATGTGAGAAA
Organism: Littorina saxatilis; assembly: GCF_037325665.1. Classification (NCBI taxonomy): domain Eukaryota; kingdom Metazoa; phylum Mollusca; class Gastropoda; order Littorinimorpha; family Littorinidae; genus Littorina; species Littorina saxatilis. The sequence continues at coordinate 15,873,304 of NC_090256.1, read as the reverse complement.
AAAAAGATAAATTAGGGCTAGGTATAAAATAATGGAGAAACAAAACCTTTAAAAAAAAATAAAAATAAGAAGCTAAGAACCGATTTTGCAGACAAAGTCCTTTTGTCTTCTACTGTCAGCGCAGTCATCGTGTGATTACTGTGTGCACTTGTGGCACTGTATCATGTCCTCAGGGTGGTTGGTGCCACACATGAAGCAGTACCACTAGATCGGGTAGCTTCATTTGTACCCCTCTTCACTTGACAAACAGATATAAAAAGGCTACCTGCCCAATTGACTAAATGTAAAAACGCATAAAGTCTGAAAGCAAATAACTAAGAACAGATTTAAGAACTGATTTTGCAGACAAAAATAACTAAGTACAGATTTCGCTGACAAAGTCCTGTTAGTGCTGTCCTCGTGTGTGCACTTCTGGCATTGTATCATGTCCTCAGGGGAGTTGGTGCCACACATGAAGCAGTACCAAGTGCTTGCCTCCAGGATAGAAAGCATCGTTAAGAATGTTCCCCTTTTCTTCCTCTGAGCAGAAGATGTTCCCCACTTATTTGTCTGAGCAGAAGATTTTGTAGCTTCCTTCTTTTTACATTTAGTCAAGTTTTGACTAAATGTTTTAACGTAGAGGGGGGAATCGAGACGAGGGTCGTGGTGTATGTGCGTGCGTGTGTGTGTGTGTGTGTGTGTGTGTGTGTGTCTGTCTGTCTGTGTGTGTGTGTAGAGCGATTCAGACTGAACTACTGGACCGATCTTTATGAAATTTGACGTGAGAGTTCCTGGGGTATGATATCCCCAGACGTTTTTTTCATTTTTTTTAATAAATGTCTTTCATGACGTCATATCCGGCGTTTCGTGAAAGTTGAGGCGGCACTGTCACGCCCTCATTTTTCAACCAAATTGGTTGAAATTTAGGTCAAGTAGTCTTCGACGAAGCCCGGACTTCGGTATTGCATTTCAGCTTGGTGGCTTAAAAATTAATTAATGACTTTGGTCATTAAAAATCTGAAAATTGTAAAAAAAAAAATTTTTTTTCTAAAACGATCCAAATTTACGTTCATCTTATTCTCCATCATTTGCTGATTCCAAAATCATATAAATATGTTATATTCGGATTAAAAACAAGCTCTGAAAATTAAATATATAAAAATTATTATCAAAATTAAAATTTTCGAAATCAATTTAAAATCACCTTCATCTTATTTCTGGTCGGTTCCTGATTCCAAAAACATATAGATATGATATGTTTGGATTAAAAACACGCTCAGAAAGTTAAAACAAAGAGAGGTACAGAAAAGCGTGCTATACTTCTCAGCGCAAGTACTACCCCGCTCTTCTTGTCAATTTCACTGCCTTTGCAGTGCGCGGTGGACTGACGATGCTACGAGTATACGGTCTTGCTGCGTTGCATTGCGTTCAGTTTCATTCTGTGAGTTCGACAGCTACTTGACTAAATTTTCGCCTTACGCGACTTGTTTATTTTTTCTTCTTTACGTCTTTTAAGCGTTTAGACAGGAACACCACATCTCCGTTTCTCACTGCTGACAAATCGCAGTCCATTTCTTAATTCTGGTAACCACCGTCCAGGTTCCTCAATACTGTCAAAGAAATCAATCAATCATTCAATAAAACTTATAGAAGGTAAAAACAACAACAAGTCGCGTAAGGCGAAAATACAATATTTAGTCAAGTAGCTGTCGAACTCACAGAATGAAACTGAACGCAATGCCATTTTTCAGCAAGACCGTATACTCGTAGCATCGTCAGTCCACCGCTGATGGCAAAGGCAGTGAAATTGACAAGAAGAGCGGGGTAGTAGTTGCGCTAAGAAGGATAGCACGCTTTTCTGTACCTCTCTTTGTTTTAACTTTCTGAGCGTGTTTTTAATCCAAACATATCATATCTATATGTTTTTGGAATCAGGAACCGACAAGGAATAAGATGAACGTGTTTTTAAATTGATTTCGACAATTTAATTTTGATAATAATTTTTATATATTTAATTTTCAGAGCTTGTTTTTAATCCGAATATATGATATTTATATGTTTTTGGAATCAGCAAATGATGGAGAATAAGATAAACGTGAATTTGGATCGTTTTATAAATTTTTATTTTTTTTTACAATTTTCAGATTTTTAATGACCAAAGTCATTAATTAATTTTTAAGCCACCAAGCTGAAATGCAATATCGAAGTCCGGGCTTCGTCGAAGATTACTTGACCAAAATTTCAACCAATTTGGTTGAAAAATGAGGGCGTGACAGTGCCGCCTCAACTTTCACGAAAAGCCGGATATGACGTCATCAAAGACATTTATCAAAAAAATGAAAAAAACGTTCGGGGATTTCATACCCAGGAACTCTCATGTCAAATTTCATAAAGATCGGTCCAGTAGTTTAGTCTGAATCGCTCTACACACACACACACACACAGACAGACACACACACACACACACACACACACACACACACACACGCACATACACCACGACCCTCGTTTCGATTCCCCCTCGATGTTAAAATATTTAGTCAAAACTTGACTAAATATAAAAATGAAAAGAGAATATGTGAATAAAACTGCAGTGTTCAGTTTATTGTTTGATGATTGAGGGTAAGATGGAACAGAATGCAGCAAAGCTGGAACACTGTTCCATGTTTGCCTCTCTTATGTGTTCCATCTTTGCCGCATGGCACCTGCATGGATTTTGAGTTAACCTGTTGGATACACGTGACGTTTCAAATTTTTGTCTCTGTTAAAATTATTGCAAATCCATGAAGGTTTATTACAGCAGTCAACATTTTATAATAATACGTAATAATACGAATTGTAGACGGTCGAAATAAGAAGAAGAACAAAGAAAAGTTTAAAACAAGTCGCGTAAGGCGAAAATACAATATTTAGTCAAGTAGCTGTCGAACTCACAGAATGAAACTGAACGCAATGCCATTTTACTCGTAGCATCGTCAGGCCACCGCTCATGGCAAAGGCAGTGAAATTGACAAGAAAAGCGGGGTAGTAGTTGCGCTAAGAAGGATAGCACGCTTTTCTGTACCTCTCTTTGTTTTAACTTTCTGAGCGTGTTTTTAATCCAAACATATCATATCTATATGTTTTTGGAATCAGGAACCGACAAGGAATAAGATAAAAGTGTTTTTAAATTGATTTGGACAATTTAATTTTGATAATAATTTTTATATATTTAATTTTCAGAGCTTGTTTTTAATCCGAATATAACATATTTATATGTTTTTGGAATCAGCAAATGATGGAGAATAAGATAAACGTAAATTTGGATCGTTTTATAAACTTTTATTTTTTTTTACAATTTTCAGATTTTTAATGACCAAAGTCATTAATTAATTTTTAAGCCACCAAGCTGAAATGCAATACCGAACCCCGGGCTTCGTCGAAGATTACTTGACCAAAATTTGAACCAATTTGGTTGAAAAATGAGGGCGTGACAGTGCCGCCTCAACTTTCACGAAAAGCCGGATATGACGTCATCAAAGACATTTATCAAAAAAATGAAAAAAACGTTCGGGGATTTCATACCCAGGAACTCTCATGTCAAATTTCATAAAGATCGGTCCAGTAGTTTAGTCTGAATCGCTCTACACACACACACACACACACACACACGCACGCACGCACACACGCACGCACATACACCACGACCCTCGTTTCGATTCCCCCTCGATGTTAAAATATTTAGTCAAAACTTGACTAAATATAAAAACGTACCCCTTTTTTGGTTTTGCCGCGGTTGCTATTTTTCTTGCTGGAATAACATCAAGGAAAGTCACAAGACATTTTTGCAAAACAATTGTTCATGAATTGTTTCCCGTTGATAGCATATTGAGGTGTTCCAAGTTAGCCGACTGTTCCGGGATTGGCGAATTTCCCTTATAACTTTGAATAAATACTATAGTCCGGGAATATAAACATGTGTGCTTGTTGGCATTTAGGAACCTACATTAAACAAGATAGCACACGCTTCCAATCAGAGTTAGCTTAGGCAACAAAGGACGTCATCAGATAGTCATATTACAGAAGGAAATGTACAGCGGTTGAACCTACGCATTTTGGCTCGATTTTATAGACGAAGAGTCTTGAAGAGAATAATAACAACAAATCCCACACCCGAAATCAGACTGGAATGGTCGTAATAACGCACAATGTATTGTTTTCTGTTGTTTGTAACCGGATGACGGCATCGCTCATGGGGCAGGCAACTCCCGTGAATCCTTCACCAGAGTGAAGTCCTTTTTGTTGTCATTAGTTACATGCCCGATTGCACAACGTGATCAGCGAAAGCAGACGCAAGAGAGCAAACTAAATCCTGCACTTTTGTAATTAGTTCGCGTACCCAAAAACCTAACCGGTCGCAATAATATAGAGCTTAAACAATGACCACGAGTTGATTACTGGAAAATAAACCACGAGTGGGTATTTGCAGCCGCTTGGTAATTCACGAGTGTGCGGAGCACACGAGTGAATTACCAAGCGGCTGCAAATACCCACGAGTGGTTTATTTTCCAGTAATCAACGAGTTGTCATTGTTTAAGCTATTTATACAACGACCAACACGGGTCGAACATGCAGTCATGCAGACGACATTTTGTAGGCAATTTCATTTCAGCCTAATCACTCAGAGTGTCAAATGCGCGTCATTCAAATAGTCCCTATTCTTTTACTTTATTCTTAGTCTCCGACTCGTCGGCATTATACTTGTCTCGTCTAAATATCGGACCCCATTGCTACGATTAAAACACAATAGCGTTTATAAAGCTATTCTGACATTACATTCTGTGTTAAAATCATGTTTTTGTCAGCAGCAAGGACCAGAATGGTCCATGTCGTTGATTGCAGACGACGGTTCCCTTTCCGCATGAAGCCACGGAAATAACCGAACATTGAAAAACCCACGGACATGTATTACGGAGAAAACTCGGGATAACCGGATGTTTAGCATTACGTCAATATGCTAGGAATCCTATGACGTCATGACGTATCATACTTGCCTACGTAGATTGTATACATGTTCGAAAGTCTGACTTCTGTTGTGAATTCGCGTGGTGAAGACTGCGGTAAATCTGTAGATGATAAGAGAACAAGGATTGTCTCAGAAGAAACGACTAAATGTTTCAGACCGGTAACTTCATTTCAACATTGCACTATATAATGGACGTTCTATGTGACAGGAGAGTTTGCTGATTTTGTGTTAAACATTGGAGAGATCGTCTGCTAGAATCAGAGATAGGTCGCTTCAGATTGCAGCTTCTGGAAATTTG
>NC_090256.1:15760522-15863022 GCF_037325665.1 Littorina saxatilis | reverse complement strand
AACTGCCCGGCACCTTCTGGGCATGGACTGGATCAGATGCCGGATATCTTGCTGTGGGATGGTGTCCCACTCCTCCTGAAGTGCCTGCAATAGATCGCGGTGATTTGCCGGCGCTTCTTCTTGCCTGCGCACACGTCTGTCCAATTCATCCCAGAGGTGTTCTATCGGGTTCATGTCTGGCGACATGGATGGCCAGGGAAGCACCTGGACATGGTGGTCGGTGAGGAACTGGGTGGTGAGTCGTGCTGTGTGCGGGCGAGCGTTGTCCTGCTGGAATATGGCATCCTGGTCAGCCAGAAGAGGAAGGGCGTGTGGGCGCAGAATTTCCTCCACGTATCGCTGGGCAGTTATGCGCCCTTGGACGTGCACCAGGGTGCTCCTTCCAGCAGTATTGATCGCCCCCCACACCATGACGCCTCCACCACCATGAACGGGTGCCTCATCCACACAGTTGGGCGCGTAACGTTCGTTTACTCTCCGGTAGACCCTCCTCCGACCATCATGTCGCTGGAGCAGGAAGTAGGACTCGTCGCTGAACCACACGTGTCTCCAGTGATTCCGGACGGTCCAGCGAAGGTGCTGGTTGCCCCACTGCACTCGGTTCTGGCGATGGCGGCGGGTGAGGACAGCTCCTCTGTGAGGTCTGCGAGCTCTCAAACCAGCTTCATGCAGGCGGTTCCGCACGGTCTGGTCCGATAATCGGTGTGGCCCGGGGAGAGCCTGGACAGAAGATTAGGCCGACAGGAAACGATTCCGGAGGTGGCGGAGCCGTATGAAGCGGTCGTGAGCAGCAGTTGTCGCCCTTGGTCTTCCCGCTCGTGGCAAGTCAGCAACGGAGCCAGTGGCTTGAAACCTGACCCACAGTCTACTGATGGTGCTCTGGGACACGTGGAAGTGCCTGGCGATTGCACTTTGACTTTGGCCTGCTTGTAAACGACCCAATGCAATTTGGCGGTCTTCTCTGCTCAATCGGGCCATCTTTCGTCGCTGAATTGTCGTCTGATTTCTTTGTGGCGAACAATCCGCTTTTATGGGTTTTGGAAGACATGGTGAGAGCTCAATATTCCCCGAGTTTCACGAGATTACACTGAAGCATGACGAGTGGTCATGCCAAATGAGCAATTTTGACATTGTAGCCACTGATAACGCATGCGTCACGTGCAGAGCTCACTTGTGGCAATGGACGAAAGGTCGACGACCAGATAAACATTTTCTGCAGTTTGGTGGATATCCTTGTAGCCATATAACTAAATTAACCAAATATTACAAGCTATGCGTTTCTTTTTTTGAACAGTATAAAATCTCAGGATAAGTAGTGATGGTGAATTGATGCATCCCATAAGAGAGAACAATGCGTTTTCGGTTAAGCAATTAGATGCTCATGCCTGCACATGGGATTGTTAGGACACCAAAACGAGTCTGCATAACGTTCACTATGGGAAATAAATCAATCGCCAATTGCGACAAACAGGTTTCGAGCCAATGACAATATCTGTAAGCTCAGAAAATACTTTTTTTTACGCCGGCAGAAACAAGAAACTCTTACAGAAATACTTGTGTGTATCGGTATACTTACACAAACATTGTATTTGTGTGCCTTTTTGTCGACTGTAATAATTTGGCAAATTGACTTCAATTGGTTTTCCCATTGCTTACATACACGTCCTAAAATGTTTCAGCAGCTTGTCTTTACAAAATAGATCAGACCTAGAAGTTCTGACAGTTGTTTTATTTGATATTTTTCTCTACAGATACCATACTGAACTGCTTTTGGGACAGCACACTTGGGAACTACAAGTGCGATACGAATATACACAGTATCATGCCTGGAAAACTGGAAACTGGAAACTTCACTCTCCCTATCGCAAATGCAGGGAAGAAGAATGAAGGCAAATACACTTGTTACAAGGAGGGATTAGCCACGAATGAAGCTCTTGGCTGTCACTTTAGTCTAAGAAAAGGTAATTACTTTATACTTTGCATGTACTGTATATTAAACTACCTTTAAGTACCCAGTATCCAGCAAACGCCAACCCCCTACTTTGAGTCAAACACTGTTAAGACTATCAAATCATGTATGCCCAAGATACTCAGACTGCACTGTGGTAGCAACAAATTGGGACGGTCTCTTAATTCTACCCTCCCCTCCCTCCACCCTCGTGAGAAGGGTAAGTGCGCTGGGAATTCCCCTGGAAGGGAGAAGTCCAGGCATGGGAATTGTCCGCCGAACGGCGGATTTCCGCTGAATATTTTTTTTGTTCCGCCGAAAAAGCAAAAGTGTCCGCCGAAAAAATAAAGGGGGGATGCACACAAAAAAAAGCACCGCGAAAACTTTCCGTACTTTGTTCACGCACTGCTACCGCCCGCCTCAGTTACTTGAACTTTTATGTTTGAAAGTAAACCAGATTGCACAGATTGTGTTACAAGTTACATGTTCCTGTTTGTCTCAACAGATCAATTTTTTTAACAAATTTAAACCACATGTATATATTTTTTTCTTAAAAAAACCAAAAATTGGTACTAACAACTCTGATTCTAAAAACAGAATTTAATGGCAAACTTGGAGCTCAGATGACACCAGATTGCACCATCTGGGTTCTTTGGAGAACCTTTTTTTTCAGGGGGGGCATTCCCCCGGATCCCCCTAGTAAGCAACCACACTTTGTCATGATTTTAGATCAAAACTAAGAACACATAGATTGTCTGAGTAAAGGGGAACTTAATTCGCTGTAATTGTTATGTGGCAAGTGTCCTGAGTATGTAGTCCGGCCAGTATTAATGAATCCTCTATTGGCCCCTTTATTTATTTTTCATTTGGTCACGAAAGCACTTGGTAAATTAGATCTAACCATGTAATGTCTATTTGAGTAAAGCTCCATACAGAAATCAGGGCAAATGTGTAGTTCCAAACGAGCCTTCCCCGGCGAAACGGTCAAGAACAATTCTAGAACCATTCAAGAAACGTTCATGAATATTCATGAATTTATATTCTAGAAGTTTCTTGAATTATTCATAAAGATTAAATGAGAATTCTTGAATTTTAACTAGAATATTTCGATGTTTTGGTAAGGAATATTCTTGAAAAAGGACTTGAATAATTCTAGAATATTCTTGCCTACTTGAAGAATATTCCTAACATTATTCTAGAATATTCCTGACAATATTCTAGAATATTCCTAACAATATTCTAGAATGATCCTAACATTATTCTAGAATATTCTTAACACTATTCTAGAATAATTAAAAAAAGTTCAGGAATATTCATGAATTTATATTCTAGAAGTTTCTTGAATTATTCCTAAAGATTAAATGAGAATTCTTGAATCTTAACATTTTTCTGGAATATTCTTGAATCCTGTTAACTTAAAGTATATTCTTGAACATGTCTGAAGTATTCTAGAATATTCAAAACTAGGTTGAAGTTCTACTTCTAGTATACTCTCAACACAATTTTCAGAATGATCTTGGAATATTCTGTGCTGGCATTTAAGAATAAATCCATTAAGAATATATTCTTCATACAAATCAGAATGATAGTACAATTATCTAATGACTAATAACAGAACAAGAATATTTAAAGTGATTTTTTCCTCCATCTAGATACAGCAGACAAAACAAGATTTCATTCAATACTTTATCACATGAAATTTAACTACTCGAAGGATGATAAATCGGTGATGGTTATTTATTTGGCGAAGAACCTTTCCACTGGTCACACCGGGTGCAGTCTGAATACTGGAGCCGATGCTTTGCAGGTTGTACTAGATCATGCCCTGTAAAGTGTAATAAAAATACAATTTTAAAAGTCTAAATGTTTCTTTGTGGTGCTTTTTTGACTCACATGCGAAGCAAAAGTGAGTCTATGTACTCACCCGAGTCGTCCGTCCGTCCGTCCGTCCCGGCGTCCGTCTGTCCGTCCGTCCGGAAAACTTTAACGTTGGATATTTCTTGGACACTATTCAGTCTATCAGTACCAAATTTGGCAAGGTGGTGTATGATGACAAGGCCCCAAAAAACATACATAGCATCTTGACCTTGCTTCAAGGTCGCGGTCGCAGGGGCCATAAATGTTTTCTAAAAAACAGCTATTTTTCACATTTTCCCCATTTTCTCTGAAGTTTTTGAGATTTAATACCTCACCTATATATGATATATAGGGCAAAGTAAGCCCCATCTTTTGATACCAGTTTGGTTTACCTTGCTTCAAGGTCAAGGTCACAGGAGCTCTTCAAAGTTGGATTGTATACATATTTTGAAGTGACCTTGACCCTGAACTAGGGAAGATAACTGTTTCAAACTTAAAAATTATGTGGGGCGCATGTTATGCTTTCATCATGAGACACATTTGGTCACATATGATCAAGGTCAAGGTCACTTTGACCCTTATGAAATGTGACCAAAATAAGGTAGTGAACCACTAAAAGTGACCATATCTCATGGTAGAAAGAGCCAATAAGCACCATTGTACTTCCTATGTCTTGAATTAACAGCTTTGTGTTGCATGACCTTGGATGACATTGACCTTGGGTCAAGGTCACATGTATTTTGGTAGGAAAAATGTGTAAAGCAGTTCTTAGTGTATGATGTCATTGCTAGGTTTAGCTGAAGGTCAAGGTCATGTAAAGGTCAAGCATGTGAGTCGTATGGGCTTTGCCCTTCTTGTTTCATCATGCTTAAAGAGTCAATAATATGGTCAGGAATCTGTCAAGGTGTCCAATTGCAAAATTCCTGTTCTGGATACTTTTATTACTATGTATTTTGTTCCGTTTTAAAATAACTACAAAATAAACAATACAGTTATGAAGTATTATTCATGCAGATTCTATCCACACCAAATGTATGTATCAGTCGCCTGGATGCTGAGAACATTAACTGTTCAAGAAATGATGGTTAAAAAATCGAAAAATGTTTTGTGAATGTTGTCAAATCAAGTGTGCCATGTCAATGTTTTTATCAAATAAGTCACCATTCATAAAAGTATTGAAACAACTAAATGATAACTTTAGTTAGCTTCATTTCCAGAAATGCCATCCAGAGAGTTTTTGGGAACTGACATGCAACGGGCCAGGAATGAAAGAAATTACAGTATTTAACTAATTTAATTTTCAAAGAGACTTTTTGTTGCGATTTCAAGCAATTTTTTTCTTCAGTTTAGGAATAATTCATTCATCATGTTTTGTGGTTTCATTTAATTATCCCAAATTTTGTTGTGACAAAGGTTTAAATCAATACATGTTGATTGCCTTCACTTAATTACCTGAGTAAATCTCTTCTTGCATCACTATTCCCATGGCCTTGACTGGCTTGAGCACCTCTTCAAGCTCTTGAAAAGACTTGCACTCTCTGACCCGGGGCCCAGTAGCTCAGTTGGTAGAGCACTGGACTTGTGATCGAAAGGTCGCAGGTTCGAATTCGGGCCGGGACGGACACGGGTCAACTTTATGTGCAGACCCAGAGACGGAAGCCATGTCCCACCCCGTGTCATCACAATGGCACGTAAAAGACCTTGGTCATTCTGCCATAAGTGCAGGTGGCTGAATACACCTAAACACGCAGACACCTGGGTAGCGCGACTCCGTTGCTGCTAGCTTTCCACTGGGAGGAAGCGACCCGAATTTCCCAGCGATGGGACAATAAAGTAATGAAAATGAAAATGAAATGAAAATGAAAATGAAAATGAAAAATGAAATGAAAAATGAAAATGAAAATGAACAAGATGTTGATGGGTTAATGGTTTGCAGCTTGTTGCCTTTTGATGCAGGCTCTGTAAAAATGAGAAGTGATCAAATTAGAACAACCATTATATATATATATATATATATATATTTATATAGAATGACGTCAAGAGCGAGAATGCATAGAAATTATACATGAGCAAGGGAGATCATCCTTTACTCTGTGTGTGTCTCCACCGCCTACATTCCTAAATATATATAATTATAAATGCTCAAGTTTGAATATATTTATTATTTACTAATAAGGGGTAAATACTGAACTATTTACAAATAATACTAATAGTAATCATCTTTGTTCATGCAGGAATTTCTATAAGTATAAATAATATGTTCCTGACCAAACACGGTGAGTCTCCTGTAAAGTCTTGTAATTGACTAGCTAATACTCAGAAGACAATTATTTGAAAAAAGTAAAACAATTTAGTGCCGGCTTGCTGATTGACACTTGACTATTAGTATCACTGTCAGACACATATATATTACAATCAATGAATGATACATGTGATGTGCACATTACACTTACAGTTACACAGAGACTGAAAAGAATAGGTTTGAAAGGGCTTGAGTAAAAACAAATGATAGTTCAAAATAAACAAATCCTATAGGTCTAACTCAACTGATTTCACTTAAAATCTTGCAAACAAGAGAGAAAGCATTTAATTGTTATTCACTTATTAAATATGTAAAAAAAAAAAAATTAATAAAAACCTAAACCTAGATCAGTATATGTCACCTAAAACAAACAACAATATCAAACATAAAAGAATTTTTATAAAACACCTACCTTTGTTTTTCCTGAGAAAATCAGGATACAGCTTGTTGCCACTCAAGTGAGATCGCTGCTCTTAGTTTCACCCATGGTGCTTTCAGTTTCACTCATCTGTCATTTTTGTGTCTGGCACCTCCAAGTTCAAACTCTTGTTTGGGATGAAGAATACAGCATTTCTTCATGTCTAACAAGTTGACAAATCGGTGGCATGCCATTTTTTCAGATAAATGGAGATTACAAAATCTTTCTCAGTTCTAACAACGTGCTTCTAAAGAATTTGGCGCCTCAGGGTTTCTCAGCTTCCGGTGCCAGAGTTTGTCCACCGGAGTTACTTCCCTTAAAAGCAAAATGGCGACGCTCTGAAAGTACACCATGATGAAAGGGGACTCTTTTGAACAAACTGCTGCAGCTAGAAACCTTTTCTCTGTTGTCTTTGTTGAAGCACTTTTGCATCAAAGCAAAACAACATTGATCCATGCATCATTTCCATGAACTCAGTAAGTATGTTTTGTTTTTGCTTGTTTTATTCAACATGTGGTACAGATGTAAACATGTGTGTCACTGTGTGACTGTGAAATCGAAACCAGCCTTCAATTTTAAAAGTTTCTTCTTCGATCTGACACATGAGAAATGGCAGATGTATAAAACTTAACTGCATTTTAAGCAAAAGTACTGTTTAATCATGTGATGATTTTGATTGTTGGGTTTAACGGCCGCCTTTCTGTGTTAGTGTGTCATTGTGTCGTCTGTTTGCAAAGAGAAAGTCTGCCGTGTTTGCGTTCTGCTGGCACTGTTGGACAGAATAAACGAAACCTGTTGGTTTCAAAGTATAAATTATAGACTGTAACTTCTGCTGAATTTGTTTGAGGTTTGGAACTCACAGATTTGGTATAAATTTGCCGCTAGCAAACTGACTGGTTTGGTCAAAATTGAAAACAGGTTTCTGAAAATGAAATTGAAAAAAGTGCTTCAAATTGTAAACATGCCTGTGGGTATTTACAACAATGACGATTATAACAAATATTCCGAAAGTGTATTGATAGAATTATGTACTTTTAAGGTAACATTAACCATTGCATCAAAATTGGTTTGATTGATTGATTGATTGATTGAATGACATTAATGACAAGCAATACGTTTGTAAGTTTTCGGTTCACATTCACTCTAGTTATGATGATGATCTTTGGAATGTCTGATGTTTGAGTTTATCCTTTGTTAAAACTTTTTTTTGTTTCTTATTTACTAGGTCCAGGAAAGAGGGGTGAAGAAGATATCTGGAAGTACCAAGAAGCACATAATCACTGGAGGAAAAGGTAAGAGTCCTGTCAACGAACTGTGGAAGTAATTAATCAGCCAGTGAATGAATTCAATCAATTAATGGGCAAAATGTCTCAGAGAAAAATGGCTTATTTCAGATGAAAATGTGTTTTCATCAATAATATACCATATTTACATACCAAAAAGAACAAACTGCGGACATTTAACTCTTCATTTTTGTTCCTTTTTCCAAGTTTTTGAATGAATGATTTTTTGTAAACTGTAGGCATTGTGTTTCAGGCTTTACAGGACACAATGTTGCAAAGCTTCAAGCTGATACTGAGCCTTCTTTTGAATCAAATCCACCATGCTCTGCCACAGACTGACAGTGAAGTTGGCCAAGGGAATCATCCAACAAGGGATGCTGGTGACAGTGACCTTTCCTGGAGAAGCGGTACCGCATCCGCATCCATGCAGTTCCAGTAGTTCAGAAAAGTGATGACAAATGTTGAAGACACATTCTGCTTGTGAACATTGTTAGCCCAAGATCGACTTGTCATCTATTTCACTTCTTTGTGACAATATAACATTTGAAGAATGAACCAAGTGTTTTATTTTGTAGTGTAATTCGAATGTGTAGCAAACACAACCAAAACTATAAGTGGAGAACAAAAAATTAAATTAAAAGTGTTTTAAAAATAAGGGATCACAGTTCTTGAACTTTGAAGAAGAATGTTCTTGAATAAGATCATTCTTGAAAAAAAATATTCTAGAACATTGTTGCTGTTCTTGAATTTTGTTCGATATTCTAGAATATTCTACAAGCCAAAAAATTCTAGAATAATGCCAGTAGAAAAATTCTAGAACATTCTAGAATATTCTTGAATAAAAAAAAGTTCTTGAACAACGTTTCGCCGGGGATGTCAACTCTTACACATTCGGGAAAGAATATTCACTGACTGACGGTAATTAAACATCTTAAAATTGTAATTAAACTTATTCTTCATCATTGTCTGATTCAAAAAACATACATAGAAATGTTACATTCGGATTAAAAACAAGCTCTGAAAATTAAAAATATGGAAATTATGATTAAATAACATATTCTTATGTCAACTCACATATATAGCAATTAACTTCAGTTTGATGCTAAGACATTGAAGTACTGACCCTGGTATAACAGGGGGAGATAACTCCCAATCAAAAACAAACCTTTGTTGTCAAGGTAAAGGTAGTTACCTCCCCTCACCGGAAGCCCGCACATGCGCGGAATAGACTACCGGCAACCTCATTCCCTTTCTTCAACACGTTGTGATAGGACGTGTCTAGTACTGCTTAGGCGTTTCAGCCTCTGACTTTTTGTGGAAGGAAGGTCAGCTACCCTTGGTACTTCGTGACGGTCTTGCTACATGAGTTGGTGAGATTGTTCCTTTATTTTTCTGGTTATTTTGTTAGCTGAACTTGTTGAAGAAAATTTTTCTACCCGTGTTAAAACGTGGTTGTTTTCATTTTTTTCCAAGATGGCGGAAAAGGGCAGGTCCTCTGCTAAACAGGTTTCAGTACCAGTATCTCTGCCGGGCAGTTCAGTTAAAACAAAGTCAAAAAGCTGAGCTAAGTCTCACTCAAAGGAGAAGGAGCTTCCACCTTGCGTCAAACCTGCTGTAGTTAGCGTTTTTGACCCAGCTGGCAATGAATCTTTGCGAGTCGAGATTGACTCTGTACATGCTCTTCCTCCTGTCCGCTCACCTGTCTCTGAGGTTAAGGCGAACGACTCTTTTTCTAGAGACGAGTTTTTTCCATGTTTTACTATTTAAAGGAGCAAATGAAAGAGATGCTCGCTTTTGAGAAGGGGGTGGCGTGTTCCACCACGGCATCTTTGCCTCCTGGTGTCGGCGACACTGCGTCTCTTTCGCGCATCTGGCCGTCGGCTACCTTTTCGGCCGCCGAGGTTCAAGCTTTGAATTCAGGTATGTCGACGTGCTCCCCCGGTTCTCGGGGAGGGCATTGTCAAACGGCACCTGTGGGTGGTGTTCATGAGACTACTCACCTTGGTGGTGTTTCTACACTTACTCAGGGTGGGTTGTCTTGAAATCCTGTTGGCACTGCTTCCGTGGCTGCAGTTCCAGACAGTCAGCAGGTCTCTTCTTTACCTAGCCTTGCGTTTCACGCTATTCTAGGCAAGGGAAGAGGTGATGTGCGACAGCTTACCCCCAGTTCTGCTTCGGCGGATTGGTCCTCGGGGGTGGCTGTAGATGGTACTCCGTCCTTCACTCCTGGCAGTAATAGCGGTGCTGACCGGCTGGCGGCATGGGCAGATGAATGGTGTGTTGCCATCAACAAGGAAAAGTCCTCCACAACACTCTTCACCCTATCCTCAAAACAAAAGACTGGAACCATCAAGCTTTGTGACACACCCTTGAGAAGTGATGACGAGGCAACATATCTTGGTGTCACTTTTGACAAGAAACAGACCTGGAAACCCCACATCCTCAATGCTGAAGCAAAGGCCAGGCGCAAGCTTGCCATCATGCGGAAGCTAGCCGGAACCAGCTGGAGAGCAAATGGAGAGATACTCAAGCGAGTCTACCAGGGAGCAGTCAGGCCCCATCTTGAGTATGGCTCCACAGCTTGGTCTACAGCAGCCAAGACCCACCAGCAGACAATGGACAGGGTCCAAAACCAAGCCCTCAGGATCATTACTGGATCGATGAGATCCACACCAATAAAGACCATGGAAGAAGTTGCTGCCATGCAACCCCTCAGTTAGAGGAGAGACGCCAAGGTCATGGTTCAGACTGAGAAATTCAAGTGCCTGCCTGCGCATCGGATGAAGAAGAGGATGGATAACCTGACAGAGAACTGTCTCAAGCGCAGCAGCTTCTTACATGAAAGCAAGAGACTCGCCAGAGAGCACCAAGCCTCTGTACCTCCATCAGTACTACCAATCAGTTTCTCAGATCTGCCGCAGCCATGGAATGAAGACTACAAGAATCTTCACATCTCCACCACAGTCCCCTACGTTACCTCAGGAGATTCCCAGAACGACACTGCCAGGCGCACCCTAACACTCGCCATGATTGCTGAACGGTACCCTGAAGATGCCTGGATTCACGCGTATACAGACGGTTCAGCAACAAACGCCGTGGCCAATGGAGGAGCAGGTGTACTTGTCAGATCTCCTGAGGGGCACATTTCTACAGCAGGGTTACCAACAGGAAAGTACTGCTCAAACTATGCAGCAGAAGTTCAGGCCATCATGCAAGCAGCCTCCATGATTCATGACTCGGAAAGCGAATGCCCCCAAGTTGTTTTCCTCTCTGATGCACTGTCTGCCTTGGAAGCCCTTGCAGGAAACAAACTTCCTCGTCTGATGGAGAAACTCCAGGAGCTTGTCAAGACTCGACGAACAGTCCTGCAATGGGTTCCAGCACACTGCGGAATTCCAGGCAATGAAACAGCTGATGAGCTCGCCAAACTCGGAGCCAGGGAGGAACAACCAGACAACCCGGTCAGTTTCGCTGAAAAGAAAACCCTTGTGAAGGCAGCAATGCGACCACAATCCACGAGAGACGCATATAATCTCCTAGAACGATGGCAGCAAGTAGTGATCATGTCGCCTCAACGCCCACATGTTCAGGAAGCTGAAGCTGGCCCCATCACCAACCTGTCCATGTGGTCTGGAAGACCAGACTCCAGAACATGTCTTAATGACATGCCCCCAACTCAAACCAATCAGAGACAAAGTGTGGCCAGCATCAGTCCCTCTCCGCACCAAACTCTATGGGAGCAGACAAGACCTGGAAGCCACGACGTCATTCGTCTCGCAGACTAAACTGATGGTGTGACGGCGAACACAAGAAGAAGAAGAAGAACCGCAGTAATAGCGGTGCTGTTTGCGTGATCACCACGGGCGGTCCCATTAACATGTTTTACTGAACGCCGCAGTGCCTCAGCGCACGCGGGAGGAAGATATCTTCCTCGATGTCGCAGCATGGCTTTCATATAGTTTACTCGGGCTCGCAAGCATTCTGATTAGCGAATCTCGGTCCATCTTATGAGAGGACGCATATTCGTCGAAACTGGAAGTTATTTCCTTATATTTCGGTTTAAAGACAGTTTCTTCGACTCTTCTTTCTAAGAAGTCTAGACTAGTTTCTCTCTCTCTCCCTCCCCCCCCCCTCCTCCTTGCCCTCTCTCTTTCTAACTCGGGCAAGCACGTGACCACACAAGGCATACTAATAATGTACAGGCAAGTGGTTAACTACAGAGTGTGCTGAAACAAAACGATTTTTTTGGTCAAAAGTTACACCTTCCGATCGCTTACCTTTCTTGGGTTTTAGTATTCTGTATTTTGGAACTCCGTATAAGGTAAGCGATCGGAAGGTGTAACTTTTGACCAAAAAAATCGTGTTGTTTCGTTTAGACAACATTAAACGTTCCAATAACTAACCTGTACTGTCTTTGTTTTTGATTCATCATAATTAAAGAGTTTTGATCAGAAAAATACACTTAAGCTTGCATGCAATAGCTTCACGGTCTCCATACGAATACACCGTGAGATTCCAATAACAAAATATATAAACTCATGTTCAAAAGTTAAGCAACCCTTTCATATAAAAAGATATTAATTATCTCTGTTAAATTATTCAGCTTTATCAATAGCATTTACGAAAATCATGCCTATTCAGCTTACCGCGAGTCGATATTCAATGCAAGACTTGACGTTGGTACAGCTCATGTCCCCAAGAGGGTCACTTGAAAAAAATATGCACGTTTTGGAGATTAATGTTTGTCACTTGCTTTTCAAGTCAAATATGGCACTATGTTGAAAAAAAAAGGTTAAGTGAGTTAGCAGATGGTTGAATCTGCATTTTTAATGCAGATAGGTGGTTCTAAAAAGCTGTGTACCATTTTCGTAACATGCACTTTACTCAGTTTAATGGTTGTGATGAATGTCCAATGGGGACTTTACTGTATTCTCATGATTTCTTTTGGTGACTTTCCAGTCAATGAATGATACAAAGAAGTGAAAAAAGCACATCTGATATTTTCTGTCTTAACTAATTTTTGGGTATACAAAATCCATGTCGCAACCCTTCAGATGCCGTGTTAGGGAGACATTTACTTTAAAATGCTTGTTGTGAACCAACTTAGCTAATCAATCTGTGTATTAGTTTCTATTTTTTTCACTGCACAGGGGAGTTATGTATGAGTGGCGTCTAAACGTTTAGGCGGTGTGTAAACAGCGAGTGTCGCCAACCGCGAGGCACACGGTATGCACGAGTGGCGACTACACCATGTACCGCCGAAACTGGCGACTAGATTTAGACGTGCTCTGGAGGTCGTTTAAGTGGTTTACACTTAGACTACTGCGAATATGTTCATGGATTTCTGCCATCGAAGCCGACGAGTTTTGCGCCTTAATCGTTTTTTGTTAAGACAGGACGCAATCGTTGGAAGTGCTTAACGCAAAAAAAAATGGTTGCAAGATTCACTTCCCTTGTCATATTATTTTGGAACCGACGCCGATAAGATTAGGTAAGACATATTAAATTCGTTTCAGCGCAAAGTAGCACTGACCCATATTTCACTGGTGCTTGTTTCATCTTTTGCGCTTCCATGTCTCAGCTCTCCGTCTCTGAATAGTCGAACTCGCCGCGAACGTTGGCAGTCTCTTTGTTTTTGGACCTGTGTAACATGGTTTCTGCTGGTACTCAGTGTTATATAATAGCGACCCAGTTACATAACGGTGTGCCTGTGTAATTGCTGTTGGTATGAGCATAAACAATGGTATCGTTCATCAGCAAGTTTCTTATATTAGATTTTTGAAAACCTTACGAATGTTTAAAATATAGTGACTTCAATAGGTGGCAAATCCTTCCGTGTATGAGGAGGCCTAGTTTACACCGGAAAACCCATCTGGAGGTTCTCAAAGGCGTTATTAAAGTCAGCAAGTGTAGTGATGTAGTGGCGTCATCATGCCTTTCTAGGAAGGCTGCTTTGCCAGGGACTTCACACTGGTGGACGACAGCGTGAAAAACGATCATTCAAGAATCGTTTCGGCCTATAAATATGCTAACAGCCTCACCATAGATGAGTGAGCAAATGCTGATTTCTAGATCTGACGTTATCAAGCACACCTAGTGTATACCACATTATTGGACCCACAGTGGGTGACAACCAGTTCCATCCACACAGACCAGTCACACTCTCCATGGCTGTCCCAGAAGAATAGGGCCAAGTTTAGAGAAATAAGATCAAAAGTCTTCAGAGCAGCCTTTCAAACAGGACTAGTGAGATAATTACAGCCAGCTAGCTGCAGAGGAGGTAACACACACTGCTGATAGTAAAGAGAGCACTGAGGGAGACACATTTTACATCAAATTGAGACAGGTTAATACTCTGTTGTTCTTGCCAAAATGGATGAGTTGCGTCCCCCTGTTTGGCATTTTAGACCTGTACTTAATAAACTTCCTTCAAACGAAATTTAGACACATTTTCTGATGTGTACATACTTAGTTGCATAATTCTTTCGTTATAGGCACAGTACGCCTCCCGTAAACCATCACAGATTCTGTCAGGCTTTTACACACAGTACAAACACCCTTTCATTTACACACTCACCGCTTTTGAATATCCTATAGCTAGGTGCCCTACGTAAAGAGCGAGCAATTTTCAAAGAATTAATTTTGCGGATTGTCTGATAACAAAATCGGACGGTGCGCTTTGGCGCTAGACCTAACTTTTAAAATCTAAAATCTAAATAATAAATTGACAGCTTGTTACACAAACATTCTTAAATCATGAAAGAATTCTTTTTTCATCAAGACAAGATCAGTACAATTCGAAGTTTTGAAAGTTTGAAAAAAGAAAAGCCCGGAAGCAGGGTCACGCAAGGTCGTGGTTCTCGTAGCAGACGACGGTAATGCCTATCGCCAATTCCTCTCAGTGAACAGTCAAAAGCCATCGCTAGAGTTCGTGTGAATCACAGCCGTTTGGTGCGTTTAGATTCAGAGGTACATTAAATAACGTGCTATTGCAGATAAGTTTACAGCGAGTCGTATTGGAAATCACAAACTGACAACTACATTGTGAAAATAAAAGGAAACTGGATCACACGGGTTCACGATGGCTCAGGGGTAAGATAAACCACGCAAAAATATATTCTTTGAAAATTGCTCGCTCTTTATGGTGGGCACCTATTATGTTCTCAAGCGGTGAGTGTTTAAATGAAAGATTGTTTGTACTGTGTGTAAAAACCTGACAGTATATGTGATGGTTTACGGGAGGCTTACTGGGCTTTTAAACAAAGTTCGGAAAGTAACATATTAAGGCCATGAAATTAGTCTAGTAGTTCAAATAATGTTGATGAATGTTAAAATACTGCATTGTCAGATTGAATATCAGGGTTGCTTATGTTTGGGCATGAGCATTATGAGTTATTTCTAATATGCTGACTGTTAAGTAACAGACATGTCGAGAAAAAAAAAGATATGAAGCATAAGCCTTTTAGGCGAATGCTGATATCGTTTGTGAGACATGTCTGTTATCATTTGCTAACAGTCAGCATATTAGAAATAACAGTTTTATTACCGATTAATTCGACCAAAAGAAATTTCGAAGCGACCCCGCGAATTAGACAGAACAGCCGCAATGGGAACTTGAGGGCTTCTACCTGATTATGCCTGTCAGTCAAAGAATTCTCGTGACCTGAGTCAGCCAATCAGAGTAACACACTTGACGTGATGAATATTCACAGGTCAAATGCCTTTGACACACAACAATCTCACAAGATAAACCATGTTCAGATGTTGAACATGCGTTTCGGTTTCTTCGTTTTTTCTCATTGAACAGAGAGCGAGAGATTTAGAACCGACTCCAGACGGATTGGAAATGACGTAAAGATACATTTGATGTAAAGCGAGTGACGCAATTTCACTTGATTTTTGCGAACTTCGATCATTTAGATTTCAAGTGAGCGGTCGGCATTGCACACTCAGACGATGGGCGGTGCCTTGCTGTTCCGTAACGCACCCACCGACAAAACTCGCTTTTTGGTATTTTTTTTTTTAGATAAAGAGAGTATTACCTGACAGCATTTGAAGTGTCATTCTTTAGAATAAATCACGTTGATATTGTTGAATTACATTTTTACTTTGTCTTGTTAATGTTTAGCGTGATAAACAAAAAGGGTCCCTGCCTGAACGTTATAACATTTAACGGGTCACCTAGAATCCGGCCTGATTGGTCAAAAAGCCATATGGGGCACTGAATTGGTAATAAATTCTGTTGTTGGCATCTCACGGTATATCCTCATGGAGACCATGAAGGTAAACCGTTCAAGCTTGATTTTATCATTATATTCACAACTATATAATTGTGACGAACGTTTGTTTTTGTACTTCTGTTTTAATCTTTTATCCTAGCAGAAATATCAGACCCAACAGAACCAGCTAGTTCACAACAACCGACCACAGTGACACAGGGTGAGCAATCCGACTGTTTAGTTGACTTCAGATACTGATATTTTATGTTTCAAAGAATTCATGTTAATTCCATGTCATTCTACATGTACATGTACTTGTCATGGCTATGCCTTGGGGCGGAGGATGTGGTCGAATGGACTGATATAGTTGATAAATTAAGGAAACAGAAACTGTTCCACATCTACTCACTTTAGCCTGGTTCTAGCTAGCTCACTGGTGCGTTTAGATACGAGTGGTCGTCGTTGTTTTGATAAACAATGAATTATATTGAACACGTGTGCACTGCGTTTCATTTCTTTTAAACATTCACGCTCAACACCAGAATAGACGATTTATAAAACATAAATCTGTCCGGGTTGTTATTGTCTATTAGAGAGTTGTGCCTTTTTGAAACACATGCTTACACACGCTGCTTATCAGTGAAGATATTATTAAGCCATGATGGCGGCAGTTAAAGGCACAGTAAGCCTCCCGTAAACCATCACAGAGCTCCCCGAGCGTCTACATACAGTACAAGCATACTTCCATTTGAACGCTCACCGAACAGGAACATCCTGGCTGCTTTCTGTCGAGCGTGAGAAATTTTCAAAGAATTTATTTTCGTGGACTTGGTCCTCTACAACAATGGCGCCTCGTTTTGGTGCTGGACGGCTGTTATGAATATTCAATACCGGAAATCACGCCCGGACAGTAAGCCTCCCGTAAACCATCACAGATACTGTCAGGCTTTTACACACAGTACAAACACCCTTCCATTTGAACGCTCACCAAACGGGAACATCCCAGGTGCCCTACGTAAAGAGCGAGCAATTTTTAAAGAATTAATTTTGCAGATTGTCTCGAACACTTTTTGGACCCATCCTGAACTCAGGTCAAAAATGAGTTACTTCCCTTCGGGTCTCATTCTATCGATGTAAACTAGCCATAGCCGTGGATCGATGATTATCAGAATGGTTTTGGACCATGGTGCGTTTTGGCGCTAGACCTAACTTCTAAATAATAAATTGACAGCTTGTTATACAAACATTCTTTTATCATAAAAGAATTCTTTTTTCATCAAGACAAGATCAGTACAATTCGAAGTTTTGAAAGTTTGAAAAAAGAAAAGCCCGGAAGCAGGGTCACGCAAGGGTCGTAGCAGACGACGGTTTATGCATATCGCCGTTCCTCTCAACAGTCAAAAGCCATCGCTAGAGTTCTTGTGAACCACAGCCGTTTGTTTCGTGCATAAAAACGTGCTATTGTAGATAAGCTCACATCGAGTCGCATTCAAATGACTAACTGACGACTACATTGTGAACAAGAGGCGAAGCCTTCAAGGCTCACGTAAGAAATAGACAAACAGTAACACAAACTCAATCACTCCGTCACACATACACACCCACACATACAGTAAGCTTAGGTGACACTGTGCAAGAAAGAGAGACACTAGATCTAGATCTGTCTGTGTCTGCATGTACAGGGACACGACTGCCAAATAGTCTCGGCCCGCTCAAAATAACAATGACCGAGACCACACACACCACGCGAGAGAGAAAGACTACAGGGAGGCATGCCGTCATGATGCATTAATTGACGTCAAACACTTTTGACCGTGACGTAATCTTATGCGAGCTTTATCCATAGTCTTGGATAACCACTCACACATAGACTCGGAAATGTTAAAGTTTCTACCACAGACATACACACACACGCACACACACACACACACACACACGCACAAACGCACAGACAGACAAAGTTACGATCGCATAGGCTACACTTCGTGAGCCAAAAAGGGAAACTGGATCACACGGGTTCACGATGGCTCAGGGGTAAGATAAACCACGCAAAAATAAATTCTTTGAAAATTGTTCGCTCTTTACGGAGGGCACTTAGGATGTTCTCAATCGGTGAGTGTTTAAATGAAAGGGTGTTTTTACTGTGTGTAAACGCCTGACCGTATCTGTGATGGTTTACGGGAGGCTTACTGTGCCTTTAACGTTGCTCTGATGAGCATATTTTTGAAAGATAAGAGCAGCATATCAAGCGGACACTGCATACTATGCTCGACTCGCCTGCTCAACAGTTTGGTTTTCCTCACAGTTTCGATAGGGCACACATCTGACCGACTACAAAGCATACACGCCATTTCAGTAGATTTTTAAAGGAAAACTGTTGTCACTCACTCATCCACCCACCTCGATCATAAAGTAAAACTCACCTGCTGAGTGTTTTCGTTCTTTGTGATCCCGCTTCTGAATCTTCAACTTCACTGAGAAGGTCCAGATGCCACGTGGTAGATCACTTAACGCTTACCTGTGAATCAGTGATATGTACGTCAGACAACCGATCGAGGTCGAAATCTGGGTAGCATTGGGCAAAAAAGAAACATACGAACACACGTTTTTCTTTCAGTAATATCGTCAATTACACCTGTCTCTGGAACTTTTTTTTTTAGGTTCAGCACTCTTTGAATGTGTGGTAGCTCTCGCGCCGCGTGAAATACGTCATTATGTTCAATCAGTGTTCCCAGTAGGCATTGTCTGTGAAGAAATTTCTCTAAATCTGTTTCTACCTACCCTCCCCTCCCCCCCCCCCCCCCCCCCCTTCTCCCTCTTTATACTTTTTTTTTGCGCACGTCGTTTTTCATTCTCATATTCACGAAATATTGGAGATGGCAGTGGGCAAAGCTTTTATGATTTTTTCCATTATAGATTACCATGGCACATATGTTACCTGCATTACGTGACATTAGCCTTTGCACAAGGTCACTGCAGAGTGCCGTAGGTTAGTGAACATTTAATTATTTGGTTGGCGCCAAAAAAAATCCCTGAAAATGTGTGGTGAGAATATTCAAACATTTAAGGAAGCATCTTTAGTTTGCAGCCCAAAGCCAGAGTCGGATATATGCTTAATGCAATCGTCTTGAAGTAATATCACTTTAACCCGCGGCATCCTGTGTCAGTGTAAGAAGCACAAAAACCTTTTGAATATTGATTAATTCATGAAAAAATGCCTGTGTAGAATAATCTTTTTAAAACTGCGCAAACAACAACATTTTTTTTTTAAAACATAAAAAAATAACAATAACAACAACAACCACAACAACAACAACAACCAACATATTGCGGTCACTCATGACGGCCTCACAAAGTAGAGGTTACATGCCGAGTCTCAGTAATTATTAAAAATAATGGTCGAAGTTCGCGGATCATGAAATATACGAGCTTCACCTCTTTATTCCTCCTTTCTTTAGTTATTCTATTCACTCAACCAGTCAACCTGCGCAGGCGATCGATTAATGCGCGGTATAGTTCCGTGCAAATCATTCCATTCTGTTAACACTTCTTGTCAGTTTCCCTGTTTTGGACTAAAATCAAGGACACAGATATGTTGTTATTCTGCTGTGGCGGTAAAGGCAGGCATTGTGTGTTCTGTTCATGTTTTGGTATCGCTTAGGATAATGTTCTTTGGTCGAATGGGACTAGCGGACGAACTACGTGTTCCAACGTAACAAACTGTATGAAGTTCAGTTTTCTGGGGCAAAATAGTGTATGAAACCGCTTTATGTTCTTTAAATTGATGAGATGTGTGCATTTGGGTGCGTGTGATCTGTTTATAACATAAAATATTGTTGAAAACTGACCGTCGGATTGCAGTGTTTTGTTGAAGAAACTGAGTGAAAAGAAATGTGAAAGGGGAACTACTCTTGTGGCGAGACAAAGTATGAGAGTTATATACTTGCCTTGGGAATTTGCTTGTGTTGAACGTTTGTGCACGGCAAATCAAGATTCAGAAAACAACCGAACTCATGGGTTTCATATGGAGATTCATGTGTTCAAGCCTGTAGTAGTTAATTTAAATGCGGTATGTTTGTATTGTTTGCCCCAGAGATGTATATTTTGTACATTAGAGCACCCCCCGCGGGTTAGGGGGAAGAATTTACCCGATGCTCCCCAGCATGTCGTAAGAGGCGACTAACGGATTTTGTTTCTCCTTTATACTCTTGTTAAGTGTTTCTTGTATAGAATATAGTCAATTTTTGTAAAGATTTTAGTCAAGCAGTATGTAAGAAATGTTAAGTCCTTTGTACTGGAAACTTGCATTCTCCCAGTAAGGTAATATATTGTACTACGTTGCAAGTCCCTGGAGCAAATTTTTGATTAGTGCTTTTGTGAACAAGAAACAATTGACAAGTGGCTCTATCCCATCTCCCCATCGCGATATAACCTTTGTGGTTGAAAACGACGTTAAACACTAAAGAAAGATTAAGAAAGATGTACATTAGAGCGTTCGGAACTTTTCTATCACAAAAGTAGTTCCCACAAAGTCTAGCTCCTCGACTTGTGAGCTATCGAAGATTCAAGCCTGTTATTGGGTAAGTGATTTTGGTTGCTGGGTAAGTTACCGAAACATATCTAGCCCTACAAGCTTACAGAGAGAAAGAAGCAGAGGGGGGAATAATACCCTTTACTCTGTGTGTTTGTGTGTGTGTGCGCGGGCGTGCGTGCGTGTGCATGTGCATGCGTGATCTACCTCTGCTCCCATGGGGTCGCCTTCACGCGGCGGGAGTGTTTCAACAGAGCTACCCCACCCCTTTACTTCTCTTCTTTTGTCTTATTTCTGCCTTACCAGTCCTTTCACCTATATTTCCTTCCAAGAAAACTCGCCCTACCATTCCATGCAGTTTTCCAATTCTTTTCTTGTCTTATTTCTACCTGACTGGATCCATCACCTTTATTTCACTTACCAAAAGTCTTCTTTTCCACATCCTTATTTCTCTGCACCCCGCATGTCGTAAGAGGCGACTAACGGATTCTGTTTCTCCTTTTACCCTTGTTAAGTGGTTCTTGTTTAGAATATAGTCAATGTTTGTAAAGATTTTAGTCAAGCAGTATGTAAGAAATGTTTATTCCTTTGTACTGGAAACTTGCATTCTCCCAGTAAGGTCATATATTGTACTACGTTGCAAGCCCCTGGAGCAATTTTTTGATTAGTGCTTTTGTGAACAAGAAACACTTAACAAGTGGCTCTATCCCATCTCCCCCCTTTCCCTCGTAGCGATATAACCTTCGTGGTTGAAAACGACGTTAAACACCAAAGAAAGAAAGAAAGAAAGAAAGATCTACCTCTACCCTTCTTTATGTGTGTGTGTATGTGTGTGCATGTGTGTGTGTGCATGTGTGTGTGTGTGTGTGTGTGTGTGTGTGTGTGTGTGTGTGTGTGTGTGAATTATTTCAGCACAACTTATTCCAACGTTTGACAGGAACTAGCCAGGCTGTGGTTTTTGGATTGGATTGTACGTGTCTAAATGGAAAGATGCAATTTCTTACGTAAACGTCAAACGCCCTTTGCATGGAAATGCGTTATTATTATTCTTTTCTCCAGGGGAAGCTGGCAGAGGGGAAGCCGGCGGAGCAGCCCTGCCGTCAATGTGCCAGCCATTGTTATTCCTTTGGTACTCGCTGGTCTTATTATTGTGGGGGTAGTTTTCCTGATACGGCGACGCAAGAAACGGTAAGGCACATGTTAATAGCTGCTACAGTATATACGTATGTCTGCCGTATGTGTTAGTGATTATACGGTGAGAATGTTGCACGAGTTACACCAACCTAGGCAGGCGACATTAACGTATAAGAAAGAGAGAATGCTTCACGCCCTACACTCTACAGGCTAAATATTTTGCCTCTTAAGGACCAGATATGGGTTATATGATACGAGTTTTACGCCCTCACGACTTTTGATGAGATAGACAAGTGTTAAGGTGGTATCAGCCATCTGCACTTTTGGCAGAATGACCTAGGTCTTTTTCGTGCCATTGTGGTGAGACGGCAATGGGATAGCTTCCGTCTCTGGGTCTGCACATACCGTTGACCCGTGTCCGTCCCGTCCCGAATTCAAACCTGCGACCTTAGGATCACAAGTCCAGTGCTCTACCAACTGAGCTATTGGTCCCCAAACGTATATATCGTTTTGAGAGATTTAATACTTCCCGTCATACAAAACAACAACTAAGCAGATCGGTTTGAGTGCCTTTAATAGCTTCTAAGAAGAATGACACCTACACCTTCAGCATGCGATGATGTCATTGTTAGACAAGTAGACTACAAGGGTGTAGACGTGTATATCGTGTGAACTCGTCGGATTACATTGCGTTATCACTATCAAAATGTAATTCAGCAATGTCCTCGCACAATACGTTGCACATACAACTTGAGCGATAAATTTAAATAAATATTTGTTTGGGGATGTAGTTGCCTCCCTTCAAGTAATGAAAAAGCACGGACAAAAACGAGTCGCGGTTGTTCCCCTTGTTCTCCTCATGTTAAATGTACCTGGCTTACTACTTGAGTTTTTTTTCTCTTTTTACATTTAGTCAAGTTTTGACTAAATGTTTTAACATATATGTGCGTGTGTGTCTGTGTCTGTGTCTGTGTCTGTGTAGAGCGATTCAGACTAAACTACTGGACCGATCTTTATGAAATTTGACATGAGAGTTCCTGGGAATGATATCCCTGAATGTTTTTTTTCTTTTGTTCGATAAATGTCTTTGATGACGTCATATCCGGCTTTTTGTAAAAGTTGAGGCGGCACTGTCACACCCTCATTTTTTAATCAAATTGATTGAAATTTTGGCCAAGCAATCTTCGACGAAGGCCGGACTTCGGTATTGCATTTCAGCTTGGTGGCTTAAAAATTAATTAATGACTTTGGTCATTAACAATCTGAAAATTGTAAACAAAATAATTTTTTTATAAAACGATCCAAATTTACGTTCATCTTATTCTTCATCATTTTCTGATTCCAAAAACATATAAATATGTTATATTTGGATTAAAAACAAGCTCTAAAAATTAAAAATATAAAAATTATGATCAAAATTAAATTTCCGAAATCGATTTAAAAACAATTTCATCGTATTCCTTGTCGGTTCCTGATTCCAAAAACATATAGATATGATATGTTTGGATTAAAAACACGCTCAGAAAGTTAAAACAAAGAGAGGTACAAAACAACGTGCTATCCTTCTCAGCGCAACTACTACCCCGCTCTTCTTGTCAATTTCACTGCCTTTGCCGTGAGCGGTGGACTGACGATGCTACGAGTATACGGTCTTGCTGAAAAATGGCATTGCGTTCAGTTTCATTCTGTGAGTTCCACAGCTTGACTAAATGTAGTAATTTCGCCTTACGCGACTTTTTTTTCTACACTGCTTATTTGTGCAGGGGAGAAGGGGGGGGGGGGGGGGAGGGTGGGGTGCAGTTTGGTTCAAGAATTTGTAAATCACTTGCTGGTAGGCGGACCAGTACATACTACAACTTTTCAAATTAAGTATTTTTTCTTGATAACATATTGATTAACACTGCTGCATTTCATTTCAAAACTTCCCCTTTCCAAGCGTTTTGCACATCTGTTTCTGCGGGTAAACACATACTTATGACATTCCTTTATGACACACAATTCTCTTAGAACTTTCAGACACCCGTTTGCATTTAAAAATACAACTTTTTTTTGCCAGGTTTGAACTTCTTGAAAAGAAAACCTCACTTTTTCCGCCTGTTTATCAAGACACAGTAACACTGCCTGTCAACAATTTTCCTAAATAAAGACTCACTGCCCTTTAGTTAGTTTAAAAAAGTGAAGTTTCAATCAAATTGTCAAACCCTTGATTTTTGGTGAACATTTAAAAGATTGTGAACATTTCATGACCGGTCCTTAACTTTTTTTGAAGAGTATATTTATGTGCAATAATTTCACACACACACACACACAGCCGGCACGGTTGGCCTAGTGGTAAGGCGTCCGCCCCGTGATCGGGAGGTCGTGGGTTCGAACCCCGGCCGGGTCGCGAATTTGCGATTCCTAAACGCCCCACTGAACGACTGACGTCACAGCCGCTTCGGCCTTTTCCGGAGGAACACCGCGTGCCACTTCGATCGCGTTGCACTTGCAGTCATTCGGCGATGCCACCTTGATTATCAGTTAATAAAGTTATTATTCAGGCAATATGAAAGAAATTAGTTTTTTTCTTTTGTTACACTTACACATAGTTTTATGAAGATCAATTTCAGACTCGGCAAAAGAATGGTTGTATCATGAGCGACTGTCACAAGGAAGAGGTGCGGTTCGGTCAGTAGGTCAGTCACTGTCGAACTGTTCGGTGCGAAGCACGGTTTTGTTTCTGGTAACTAAGCTACTCACAAAAAGTTAAGGATCACTTGCACACAAATTTATAACTTTCGATTTAAGAAAGCCAATGCGTTGGTATTTGGCAAACGTTTAATTCAATTCTTTAGTGATAACGATACAACATTTCCTTCAATTTCGAGCAATCGTTTTGTCTGTACATTTTATCAAAGTGTGTACGTATAGAAATTTGATTTCACAAAGTCGTTGAAATCACAAGACATGGCATTCAGATCCTCCCAAAAGTTCAGTAATGCGGGTAACCGCCCTGGCTGTTCTGGCACTCGACGCAGCGAGTCCTCATAGAGTTGACCATGGTGGTGAAGATCATTTGTGGAAGCGCCTGCCACTCAGCCTGCAGCATCTGGTAGAGGTGCTGGACATCCCTGGGAGGGGGGTGGTTGTTCCTCACTTTGCGATCCAACTTATCCCAGAGGTTCTCAATCGGGTTGAGATCAAAACTGCATGCTGGCCACTCCATTCTGTTGACTCAAGACTGCTGCAGGAAGTCGTTGACCATCCTTGCCCTGTGGGGGCGAGCGTTGTCATCCTGGTAGACAGCCTGCGGTCCCATCTGCTGCAGTGTAGGCACAGCCAGCGGTCGAGGGATCTCATCCCGGTATCGGAGGCCAGTCAGGTTACCCTGTACATGAAACAAGGGTGTTCTGTGGTGAAGGCTGAAGGCCCCCCAGACCATTACAGAACCTCCACCAAAGGCCACCTTTTCTTGGACAGTGGCGTCAATGTAACGTTTCCCTTAGTGCCTCCAGACCCTCAGTCGGTCGTCGTTGTGGTTCAGGGTGAAGCGTGATTCATCACTGAACAGGACCTGGGACCATTGCTGACGTGTCCACCTCACGTGACGTCTGCAGAAGGCGCGGCGTGCTTCCCTATGGGCTGGAGTTAAAACGTGGCCGTACAGCCGGGCGACGAGAACGGAGGTTAAACCCATGAAGGCGAGTCCGTGTGGTCTGCTGGCTGATGTTGGTGTTAGTAGCCACCCTCAGCTGCCTTCGAATAATGCTGGAAGAGGCTGTTCTTGTTTGCAAGGCTAGTCGTTCAATGAGACGATCTTCGCGTGGAAATGTCTTCTTTGGTCGCCCAGGTCAGCGTCTTTCCTGGACCCTCCCAGTGGCTGTGAAACGTTGAATCAGTCTGACAATGACCGAGATGGACACGTGAAGTCGCCTGGCCACTTTTCGCTTGGGGACACCATCTTGGAACCATGCAACAGCTCGTCCCCTCTCAAACTCGTTCAATTTTCGTCGTGGAGGCATTGTCAGATAATGCCTAAAACTGGTGGTATGTCTTCTCAAAAAGCCAAGCAAGTGACAGCATCTCACACATAAACAGCAGTGCTTGCACGTGCATAATGGTTTTTCCATGTGGCTTGTGCAATGTGTTCGGGCTGAACGGTCCAAAACAAGGTCCTTTTTCGCAAGTTTCCGCTTTTTCTTTTGCTACCAAGCTCAGTAGTAGAGAATCCCGTGCAATTTTCCCACTAACACAACATCGCCCACTTACAGCTGAACAAGAATTCATAACAATTTGGTTTGACTGAGAAATAAATAACAGTAGCGAACTAATTTTATTGAGCACCTGTTTTCTCATAGTGATCCTTAACTTTTTGTGAGTAGTGTATATTGATTTCTTCAAGTTGTACTAATGTGTACGCTTTGCGCTGCGGTTTAATATGTGTGCTTGTTATTGGCTAATACGGTGAGCCCACGCCGTTTAGTTTGCAGACCGTGCACATGTGAGCTTTGTGTAATCGCGTTTTCATCATAACATACCACCGTGCTAAACCGCTTTGGGGGAAATGGTTTAAAAAAAAAATATATATATATATATATAAAATAAACGGAATGCATCAGGGTTGAAAAGATTGAAGGGTGGAGTTAAGGACACAAAATAGATGACAAAAATAAAGCAAACAAGAAAAAAAACTGTAACCAGGAAAGGAGTCGAACCCGAGTCAGATGACCTTCAAGCTGGAGCACAAACCACTAGGCTACGACAGCAACTGTCAGACAGGGCTACAAAAGTGAAGGCATTTCATGGTTACTCCGTCGTATGTGGCGTTTCTCGCGCATGAAGGTTCTGTTACCAACTCTACGGCTAAGAAAGGTTGCATTTGAAGTTAAATGTCCACTAAAATATCAAAGGGAACACCATTTCTGAACAACACAACGGTTTGCGCTCGCCTCTCGCAGTCGTTCAGGTGAAACAAAATCGGCTTGCCTGATACAGCAGATATTTGAACACTTCCACGTCACACCGAAACACTGAGCTGAGTTTAGTAATGTGATATGTTTTCAATTGTTCGTTCACTTATATTGCTTTCAGATTTATTACACCAAGATGAATGAAACAGTGGCACGGTTTTCGATGCGAAAATGTGCAATGGCAGTGCTACGCGATCGAAGTGTGTATTATGTGCACGCGGTGTTCCTCCGGAAAAGACCGAAGCGACATGTGACGTCAGTCGTTCAGTGGGGCGTTTAGGAATCGCAAATTCGCGGCCGGGTCATACCTAAGACTTTAAAATTGGCAATCTAGTGGCTGCTCCGCCTGGCGTCTGGCATTATGGGGTTAGTGCTAGGACTGGTTGGTCCGGTGTCAGAATAATGTGACTGGGTGAGACATGAAGCCTGTGCTGCGACTTCTGTCTTGTGTGTGGCGCACGTTATATGTCAAAGCAGCACCGCCCTGATATGGCCCTTCGTGGTCGGCTGGGCGTTAAGCAAACAAACAAACAAACACACACACACACACACACACACACACACACACACACACACACACACACTAAAACAATGGTTGATCGGTGTCTTATTGCTCGTAACAAATGTTAGAGTACATCTGAAGATGTCAGATGCCAATCACATCCATAATTAGTGGATTTAGACGAAAACCATAGCTGTATGCGATTTTTTTCTGATAAACATAACGGCGGGGGATCTTACCCCAGTGTTGCGGTGGGGTGTAGTAGGCAAATCGACCAAGCTGCGGGGGATCTTACCCCGTCAAATTTCACTGTTGATCTTTGTACCCATCGTGAGTCTAAACTAAGCTAAGCTGAAACTTAAAAATGGAAAGCAGTATCCACAAGTAGTTACACTTTGACAAGCAAGAAGATTTAAGCCCTTCTGTTGACCGTACTTTGTGTTATTTTATCATTTTTAACGTGGGGGACAATATTTCTTACCTGTCTTGGTGAAATGTCTTCTCTTATGTAGTACACGAGAGTATAAATGGTAAGAAAACTGGCTGATCCAATGCAAAAATAAGTACTGGTCAGTATGATATAAACTTCAATACAAGAAAGTCAGGTTATCTACTATTTTAAGGCATTTATTTGGAGACACCTACCACGTGGTTGGTCTTGCGGGGGACATAAAAGTGTGTAGCTCTTGCGGTGGACACAACAAGGCGTTCCACGATCCAGGGCATGGTGTATGCAATGATGCGTCAGTTTGTGCTAGTGAACTGTTGTTTATTTTTTTGTACATATCAGATGCAAAAGAAATTGTTTTTTTCCCCCATGTTCATTTCAGTGATTACTGCATTTGTCAACAAATGCTGCTTCTAGCCTCGGCGTGACCAATACATGAACATTCTGTAAAATTCTTCAAGTCAATTTCGTAAACATACCAACAACTACAACTACAACTACTACTACTAATACTACTACTACTACTACTACTATAGGCATCAAAATAGTGGGGGAAAACAACAAACAACAACAACACAACCCCCCGCGGGTTAGGGGGAAGAATTTACCCGATGCTCCCCAGCATGTCGTAAGAGGCGACTAACGGATTCTGTTTCTCCTTTTACCCTTGTTAAGTGTTTCTTGTATAGAATATAGTCAATTTTTGTAAAGATTTTAGTCAAGCAGTATGTAAGAAATGTTAAGTCCTTTGTACTGGAAACTTGCATTCTCCCAGTAAGGTAATATATTGTACTACGTTGCAAGCCCCTGGAACAATTTTTTGATTAGTGCTTTTGTGAACAAGAAACAATTGGCAAGTGGCTCTATCCCCTCTCCCACCTTTCCCCGTCACGTGGTTGAAAACGACGTTAAACACCAAATAAAGAAAGAATGGCTTGAGTCCCATCTCATTGGCAGGACTCAGGCTGTGCTTGTCGATGGCCAGATGTCTGCTCCAGCCCCACTTTCTTTCGGCGTTCCTCAAGGTTCAGTACTCGGTCCCATCCTTTTCATCATGTACACTAAGCCCCTCTCCACACTGATTCAAAACCATTCTGTTTTAAATCAGTCTTTTGCTGATGACACCCAGCTGTATAAACCCAGTCCCCCTGCAGAGACACATTCCGCCATCCAGACCATTCAGACATGCATCACTGATGTTAAATCTTGGATGGTCGATAACAAACTTAAGCTGAATGATGATAAGACTGAAGTCTTACTGTGCAAAAAGAAGAACACTACATTTCCCTCTCCCCAACCTGTTTCTGTTCAAATAGGCAACACCGACATTCTTTTCTCACCATCAGCTAGAAACCTTGGATTCACCCTTTCATCTGACATATATATCTTTAGTCTGTAGAGCAGCTTATTTTGAGCTTCGTAAGATCAGCACCATTCGCCACACACTCTCCTCTCAAACAACTAACACTCTTGTCTGTGCCTTTGTTCTTTCTAAACTTGACTACTGCAACTCTCTTCTCTCTGGCTGTCCTCTGTACCTCCTGCATAAACTACAAAAAGTCCAAAACTCGGCAGCACGCCTCATTCTGAAAGCACGAAAACGAGATCACGCAACACCACTTCTTCACACACTGCACTGGTTACCTATTCAAGCCCGCATTGACTACAAACTGTCCACCCTCTGCTTTAACTTCTTTTCTGGCTCGTCTCCTGCTTACTTCTCTGAACTCCTCACCGTCTATTCTCCAGCAAGACAACTCCGTGCCTCTTCTGACTGTCGTATCCTTACCATTCCACACACCAAAACCAAAACATACGGACAACTCACTTTTACTTTCTGCGCACCCACACAATGGAATTCCCTCCCCTTTCACATCCGCCACTCTCAGTCACCCCAAGCATTCAAACGAACACATAAAACGCACCTCTTCAAGAAATACAACCCCTGATTTCGTTTTCTCTGTCCATCAGTAGGCTACATGTAGTGTATTTGTTGTTTTAGTGATAATGTGATAATGTATATAAACATGTAGGGCTGTTTTCAGTATTGTTGATAACATGTTCTGTTTGATTAAGGGTATTCAGCTGGTATTTCCTTGTTTTCACTACCTATTTTATTCATGTTTTTATTACTTAGTTAGTGGAAAAATCTTTTGTAATGTATGTTTGATGGTGTATGCTTTTAATTAGACGTTGCTGACTATGAATGTAGTTGTAAATGCTTGTATAACTGTGTTTTAATTTTAAATGTGTCAAGCGCAAAGAGCATAATTGTGAAGTTATGATGTTGCGCTATATAAATGCTCATTTATTATTATTATTATTATTATTATTATTATTATCTCATCAGCACTGCTGTTAGACCAAATATTTTTCACTTAGAGGCTTTTATGACCTCCGTGTGTTCACATAAATTATGTTAGGCGTTTCAAATTTCATGAACACTGCTGTCACCTCCCCAAGTGCTTCAGAAAATTAAAAAAGCAAATGAAGTAGATACTTTCCGGAAATTCAGAGTGTATGCATAATTCCCCTTGACATCTTTGTTTGGATACCAAAGCTTCGGTTGTGTGATTGGCAAGTGCAGTTTTCACTGTTGATTTTGTTACATCCGTCAATTGTTCATGAGCAAAATTGCCATTTTCAGTACTTTATCACCTCGATCATGAAAGTAAACTATTTCTTTGCTTTTTGTTGTTGCAGGTAAACTTAATACAAGTTGCCGAAGGGGATCATTGACAACATCAACTTTACTCATTTCCATCAAATAACATGGAAGTATTCACTTAAACGATTTCTTACAGAAATAAATTATCTTAGTTTTGAGTAATGTTATTACAGTTACAACCAAGAGTGTGTGCCAGCTTCAACAATAAAGGTATAAGGCACAATGCATCCTATGAAAACAGCGTGGCTCTACTTCTCAGATCTGGCCAGGATTTAGTATAGCCATAGGATAAGAGCATCCCTCTATTTTGGCACAAAACCAACATCCAGAAACTAACTGCTGTCTGTGCAGATTTAGATTGAATGAATATATTTAACAGATTGACTCTGGTGTCTGTTAAACAAAAATACAATGGTCATTATCTTGGATGCTATTGCAGGTAGAGTTTTGCCACTGTGCACACTTGTACGGTTTGATTACTGGTTTTTGCGAGATAAAGTGACAGAAAAATGAAAGAAGTGTGCCATACTTTAAGCTTATTGTTTTTTTGCATCTGCAGTTTTTTCTTTGTTTGTTGCTGTTTCTGGCGCCGTGTTTTATAGCCAGATCTGTTGTTCTGAGTGGACCAAAACAAGAACAAGCACTACAAAACAAAACATTACACACCGTGAACAAGTCTGAAAGAAAATTGCAATAATCAGAGGCATACTCATAGTCTGCAATTTCAAAATGTACATTAAACTTTTAATTGCAACTGATCATGATTTAATGAATACACAAGTGAATAAATACTACACGTTCACATCACTGTATTTTTGGTTTTTTTCTATGGACATTCAGTTTCCCGGCATATTCAAAAACAGGTGACGTGTTCGTTTCCGTAGGATAATTATAGCGTTGACGAAATATGTTTATCTTCCTGACGTGTTTTTTAAGCAACAACAAAAAAACAGTCTCTCCGACAGTGTTTAGAGTTTGGCTTATCTGTCAAAATCATGTTTGAGATATCCGTGTTTAAGTTAGCTATTTTTCACAGAGTTTGGCTTATCCAAATTAAAAATAGTCTTACAAAGAGGGGGGTCTGGCGGGGAATTGGTTTTGGTTCCAGATATCCGAGTTTTTTGCTTAAGCGTGTTTCGTTTAGGCGAGTGCGGCTGTATATGCATCCCCAAAGACAGATACACGCATTCTCACATCACTGTTCATTGGCATCCTGAACGTGACTCAGGTTAAAATGAGTTCGGCTCATTCTCTCCCTGACCGGACGCCACAGTCCTACGCAAATCTATCGAAACTAGGAATACAGAGTTATCTCCCATATGTTTTTCGCGAGCACTGATCTAAATTTGAGATCAGTGTTCGCGAGACGAAAATGATTGCAGATTGACCGACTTCGACAGTGATCTCCGTTCGGTTCTTCACAGTTATGATAAAGACATCGTTCTAAGATCAAAACAAGTCGAAATGCTGCCGGAAGGAGACCGTTATAATGGTTGCATCATTACAGAAAAAATCGTCTGCTTCAGCGAACGCCGAAACCAAACGGTTGATTATCACGTGACACTTTTGCCATAGTTAGAGTTTGTTTGCACAGTAAATACAGCCGCGAAAAATAGCTTGCTTGAAACTGTCTTACATATATATAAATTCCTTTGTAATTTAAAAATTTAAAAACACCATGAAAAATCATTATCGACGAACGCGAATCTGCTTATATCAATAATACATTACAAAAAGCTCTAGTCTAAATATGTTAAAAAAAAAATCAAGGAATCTCAAGGCATCCTGTCAGGGACACGGGGGATAACCGGTCAAATGCCGAACAGAAGCCGAATGCCGCTCATGACACGTGTGAAGGCAAGTTTTGTCTGTTTTCTAGGTATTGTTTGATTTATGTCGGGATTTAAGGTAAGGTACTGATTCAGCGATGACTAAATGTGTTTCTCGATGCATAAAAAGTCAGGGAGCGATTGATATTTGCCCGTAAATATCCTTCAAAGCTGAAAATGTCCGCGATCGAGCACCGGAAATGGCTGTTCGATGGGTTTTGCAAGTAGAAATGTGCTTTATTTCACCAAATCAGCTCGTATTTGGTGTGGGTACGGGATTCTAGAGGACGAAGGAGTCATAAGAGGTGCAAAGAAGTGCTATTTGGGAGTAGAATAAATCTTCCGAGACAGTAGACAAGAGAAGGTCATATTTGAGAGAGGAGCGCGTAGGCCGATTGTCTTTCCGACAAGCGAATGATACAGCAGATTAATCATTCGTTTTGACCAGAAACCTAGTCTCTAGTTTTTATGAATGAGTTTTTTAATTAAAACAATCACGAGAACTCTCTCGCTTAGCCTAATGGCTGTTCGATGGGTTTCGCAAGTAGAAATGTGCTTTATTTCACCAAATCAGCTCGTATTTGACATCGGTTTGGTATATATATATATTTTTTTTTTCTAATCCTACCGCGAACTGGATAGCAGACGCGGCACGACTGTTGCACCACACTTTGAAGTAATCCCACACTTTGAAGTAAATTACTTCAAAGTGTGGGGATGTGCCCCACACTTTGAAGTAAACCCATTTTTTACTTCAAAGTGTGGGGGGATCTTCCCACACGTTGAAGTAAACTCAGTTTTTACTTCAAAGTGTGGGGGGATCTTCCCACACTTTGAAGTAACTTACTTCAAAGCGTGGGACTTTTGCATTGCCTGTTTGAGCCTGATGATTTTGTCAAAAAAATGGCAGTCTTTTGGATGAGTGAACAGAAAAAGTGAGCGAGCCAAGAAACATAGTGATGTTTGTTATCAGGCTTTAAAGGCATATGTACGCGCTCCCGTGTTTACAAAGTGTAGTTTGCCCATAATCGATGTCAAACGCACCATAAGACCATGTAATGACGATATGTCGCCATGCGCGGACCATATACATGCATTACAGCTTGTTCTAGCCTCTGAAAAAGTGAGGATGTCAACAAAGACGCGGAGTTATTTCCCTTGCGTCAACGCTACCTCTGTTGGCAAATCTATAAATAGGACGATCTAGATCAAAATAAAAATTCAAATATCTCAACATTTAAGGGGTCCTAGACCACAATATCTTGCAGGGAACTTAATTTAGCATGTCTCCAGCTGTGGGTAAAGCAATTAGCGTGTATAGTCATCGAGTACATATGGCTTTAAGCAATGTCCCATTGTTGAGTGTGACGAAAACTCGTGGTGACGATTTCAAAACATGTTGGGTCACGCATGGTCCAATCTTACATGGTCCAACCTTACATGGTCCAACATTACATGGTCCAACCTTACATGGTCCAATCTTACATGGTCCATATATATTATTGGACCATGTAAGATTGGACCATGTAAGATTGGACCATGTAAGATTGGACCATGTAAGGTTGGACCATGTAAGGTTGCACCATGTAAGGTTGGACCATGTAAGGTTGGACCATGTAATATTGGACCATGTAAGATTGGACCATGTAAGGTTGGACCATGTAAGATTGGACCATGTAAGGTTGGACATGGTAAGGTTAGACCATGTAAGGTTGGACCATGTAAGGTTGTCCATGTAAGGTTGGACCATGCAAGGTTGGACCATGCAAGGTTGGACCATGTAAGATTGGACCATGTAAGGTTGGACCATGTAAGATTGGACCATGTAAGATTGGACCATGCAAGGTTGGACCATGCAAGGTTGGACCATGTAATGTTGGACCATGTAAGGTTGTCCATGTAAGGTTGGACCATGCAAGGTTGGACCATGCAAGGTTGGACCATGTAAGATTGGACCATGTAAGGTTGGACCATGTAAGATTGGACCATGTAAGATTGGACCATGCAAGGTTGGACCATGCAAGGTTGGACCATGTAAGATTGGACCATGTAAGGTTGGACCATGTAAGATTGGACCATGAAAGATTGGACCATGCACGATTGGACCATGTAAGGTTGGACCATGTAAGATTGGACCATGTAATATTGGACCATGTAAGGTTGGACCATGTAAGGTTGGACCATGTAAGGTTGGACCATGTAAGGTTGGACCATGCGTGACCCAACATGTTTTAAAATCGTCACCACGAGTTTTCGTCATACTCAACAATGGGACATTGCTTAAAGGCATATGTACGCGCTCCCGTGTTTACAAAGTGTAGTTTGCCCATAATCGATGTCAAACGCACCATAAGACCATATAATGACGATATGTCACCATGCGCGGACCATAATACATGCATTACAGCTTGTTCTAGCCTCTGAAAAAGTGAGGATGTCAACAAAGCCGCGGTGTTAGCTCCCTTGCATCAACGTTACATGTGTTGCCAAATCTATAAATAGGACGATCCAGATCAAAATGAAAATTAACATATCTCAACATTGAAGGGGTCCTAGACCACAATATTTTGCAGGGAACTTAATTTAGCATGTCTCCAGCTGTTGGTAAAGCAATTAGCGTGTATAGTCATCGAGTACATATGCCTTTAAAGCCTGATAACAAACATCCCTATGTTTCTTGGCTCGCTCACTTTTTCTGTTCACTCATCCAAAAGACTTTGCCATTTTTTTTCACAAAATCATCAGGCTCAAACAGGCGATGCAAAAGTCCCACGCTTTGAAGTAAGTTACTTCAAAGTGTGGGAAGATCCCCCCACACTTTGAAGTAAAAACTGAGTTTACTTCAAAGTGTGGGAAGATCCCCCCACACTTTGAAGTAAAAAATGGGTTTACTTCAAAGTGTGGGGCACATCCCCACACTTTGAAGTAATTTACTTCAAAGTGTGGGATTACTTCAATCAATCAATCAATGAGGCTTATATCGCGCATATTCCGTGGGTACAGTTCTAGGCGCTCTGCAGTGATGCCGTGTGAGATGAAATTTTATACGGCCAGTAATTGCAGCCATTTCGGCGCATATTTACCTTTCACGGCCTATTATTCCAAGTCACACGGGTATAGGTAGACAATTATTAACTGTGCCTAAGCAATTTTTGCCAGGAAAGACCCTTTTGTCAATCGTGGGATCTTTAACG
This sequence comes from Littorina saxatilis, assembly GCF_037325665.1. Taxonomy (NCBI): domain Eukaryota; kingdom Metazoa; phylum Mollusca; class Gastropoda; order Littorinimorpha; family Littorinidae; genus Littorina; species Littorina saxatilis. The sequence goes on along the minus strand of NC_090256.1, from coordinate 15,827,740 downwards.
TGCACACCCAATGTAGTGTACACGGGGGGGGGGGGGGGGGGGGGGGGGGGAGTTCGGACACCGAAGAGAGTCTGCACACAAATTTGACTCTGAAATAAATTTCCGCCGAACCTGGGATCGAACTCACGCTGACAGCGGCCAACTGAATACAAATCCAGCGCGCTACCAACTGAGCTATATCCCCTTCAAAGTGTGGTGCAACAGTCGTGCCGCGTCTGCTATCCAGTTCGCGGTAGGATTAGAAAATATATATATATATATATACCAAACCGATGTCAAATACGAGCTGATTTGGTGAAATAAAGCACATTTCTACTTGCGAAACCCATCGAACAGCCATTAGGCTAAGCGAGAGAGTTCTCGTGATTGTTTTAATTAAAAAACTCATTCATAAAAACTAGAGACTAGGTTTCTGGTCAAAACGAATGATTAATCTGCTGTATCATTCGCTTGTCGGAAAGACAATCGGCCTACGCGCTCCTCTCTCAAATATGACCTTCTCTTGTCTACTGTCTCGGAAGATTTATTCTACTCCCAAATAGCACTTCTTTGCACCTCTTATGACTCCTTCGTCCTCTAGAATCCCGTACCCATACCAAATACGAGCTGATTTGGTGAAATAAAGCACATTTCTACTTGCAAAACCCATCGAGCAGCCATTTCCGGTGCTCGATCGCGGACATTTTCAGCTTTGAAGGATATTTACGGGCAAATATCAATCGCTCCCTGACTTTTTATGCATCGAGAAACACATTTAGTCATCGCTGAATCAGTAGCTTACCTTAAATCCCGACATAAATCAAACAATACCTAGAAAACAGACAAAACTTGCCTTCACACGTGTCATGAGCGGCATTCGGCTTCTGTTCGGCATTTGACCGGTTATCCCCCGTGAGGGAGAGAATGAGCCGAACTCATTTTGACCTGAGGTCAGGATGTGTTCATTGGCTCCATCGACGCCCGTTTTTAATTGTCGAGTCCCGTAAATGGTAAGACTTTTCGGTAACACGTTTTTTTCTCTCAATTGTTCAACCTTTGTTCTTCTTTTCTGTACTCTATATTCTTGTATTTTATTCTTTTTGATTTATTCCAAAGCCGGTTTTGAGACGTGTATTGAAATCGAATATAGTGCGAATAAGCGCCCTTGAACAGCTTTCCCAGAATCCCGTAACTATGATTTTTAGTACGGGATACCCACAAGAAAAGGTCAAAGGGCATATGTATCACCGCGTATCGACTGATAGTAATGATAGTATAGAGCACTTCTTGTATGATGGACTTCTGATGGATTTTATTATTTGTATTATAAACTTCTCACCCAAATTAAAGCACTACTTTCGGTGTCATTTCATTAAAACTTTCTATGCCATTTGAGGCCGTTCACTTGATTTTTTTAATCCCATTTCAGATTAAAGGTTTCTGTTACAGGGATCTCGTAACCACCTGGGCCTGTATGCATGAAATGGAAGTCATAAACACTGGAAGTAGAGGCCTCTTTTGGAAGTGGGAACTCCCGAAGTTAACTTTCTAACTGTTCCCTTGCATGACTTGGAGAGTATTCGGTCAAGGTCGCGAAAATTGGGGGAATCCCAACTAGTACATGCGTTTGTTAACGGTAAGCTTGGCGACCAGAAGAAACAAATCTTATCGCGAGTTCAAAAAGGCGAACGTTGAGCGCGCTGTAGTGCTAACAGCGTTATTGCTGTTTTTTTTTTTAATGGTTAAACGAAAGGGTCGGTTCAAACCTGTGATGATTGTCTTGGAATCGAATGACTGCCTATTACAATGACTGTGTTGACCTGAATGTTAGGGAGAATAATAATCGATTATGTTCAACTTTTTTTTTTTTAATCTCAGTTGCATGCAGGCACCTTCAACCCTTTCTTTTTTGCCTCTCTTTTTACATTTAGTCAAGTCTTGACTAAATGTTTTAACATAGATGGGGAATCGAGACGAGGGTCGTGGTGTATGTGTGTGTGTGTGTGTCTATGTGTCTGTGTGTGTGTCTGTGTGTGTGTGTGTAGAGCGATTCAGACTAAACTACGGGACCGATCTTTATGAAATTTGACATGAGAGTTCCTGGGAATGATATCCCCGGATGTTTTAATCTTTTTTGCGATAAATGTCTTTGATGACGTCATACCCGGCTTTTTGTAAAAGTTGATGCGGCACTGTCACACCCTCATTTTTCAATCAAATTGATTGAAATTTTGGCCAAGCAATCTTCGACGAAGGCCGGACTTCGGTATTGCATTTCAGTTTGGTGGCTTAAAAATTAGTTAATGACTTTGGTCATTAAAAATCTGAAAATTGTAAAAAAAAAACCAAACAAATGTATAAAACGATCCACATTTACGTTCATCTTATTCTTTAACATTTGCTGAATCCAAACACATATACATACGTTATATTTGGATAAACAACAAGCTCAGAAAATTAAAAATATAAAAATTATGATCAAAATGAAATTTCCAAAATCGTTTTAAAAACTATTTAATCTTATTCCTTGTCGGTTCCTAATTCCAAAAACATATAGATATGATATGTTTGGATTAAAAACACGCTCAGAAAGTTAAAACGAAGAGAGGTACAGTAAAGCGTGCTATGAAGCACAGCGCAACCGCTCGTCACTTTCACTGCCTTTTGCACTAGCGGCGGACTACGTTCAGTTTCATTCTGTGAGTTCCACAGCTTGACTATTTAATGTAGTAATTTCGCCTTACGCGACTTGTTTTTATTTTCAATTTTTTTAATTTTTTTTTATCGGGGAGCATCCTTCTTTATTGATCTTTTTTTCTGATCTTTTTTCCTGCTTTTTATACTAATGTACAGTTGAAAGTCAAGATTGGATTTTTTGTGATAGCATAGGACAGTTTCTTTACACAATTAAAAAAAATGAACACAAAGGCAAAAACCGGTCGTTGCAGCCTGAATGCAATTGAGGCCTATAAAGAAAAAGATTAATAAAAAAAACCAACCTTTTGCTCCCTTTTTCCGGCCCATGCATACGAAAGTGAGGCAAGTACTTCCGATGTCACTCAAAACTTCGGGAGTTGTCGCGAACTTCCCCCATAAGCATACGGGCCCTGTTGTGCAAAATGTGTGGCTATAATTGTTTTGATAAGTGTATATTACGTTGAATATGAGTTGCACTAAGTGTTCAATGTACATTTGAAATTAAAGACTATATGATTTTGTTCACTGCAGTTTGCTCTCCGTCTTGTTTTCGTAATGTTAAGGTTGCATTCACTGTTTATGTGTATTACTGTTACTGTATTAACGAGTGCTTGTTCTTTAAAACCGTTGGTGAGCATGATTATTTCTGGCATATATCATTACATGGATAGTCATTTGACAAAAATTTGCCCGCCAGCCCGGGGAGTAACTTGAAGACATTCACTAGTCTGCCAGCAGGTTCACTAGCCCTGTACATACCCCACTCTAAAATAGTTATTGTCAGAAACACTCAAAATAGTGATGATACGAAAACCATCCAGGATGTGGTCAGAGATGAACAGGCTTTCCCAACTGGTACTTTGTCTTGCTTGATTTTGCAATGTTCCTCTTGCTAGTTGCTCTCAGATTTGTGAGCAATCTGTTTCGCGCTTCTTGATATTGTCCTACTTGAGAATTGTATAGTTTCAGTCAAAACAATGGGTTTTTGTTTGCTTGTTGCTTTCTGCGTTCTTCGAAATTTTCGACAAAACAAAACACACCATCATCGAGCTCCGGCGGATTCTCTTCTTGCCGCTAATTGCATTCAATAACCAGACTAGAAATGTCACTGGCCAACCGGGCAAGCTGCCAGACGGTTAACTTTCTACTAGCCGGAATTCTTACTCTTCCGGGTGGACAATGTAGCAATCCCTGTATTATGAATATGTTTTTGAATGTGATGAATCATGGTGAAAAAGTTCTGTGCAGCAGGTTTTGTATGTAAAATATTAGTCAATCAAGTAATCCGCGTTCATGTTTACAACATTTCAATTATGAATTGGGAAATTCAAGTGCTCTATTTTGCTGCATTTATACATCTAATAATGTATCTTTAAACAGTCGATCACAATTGTATACTCATTGTTTTGTTCAGTGTTTTCTAACCATCAATTAAACATATACATTATAGTAAATAGTGTTCACTTAACCTTCGCCGGTCGTCGTCGTCGTGTGGACCCAGAAGGGTGTTTAATTGCAAATACCTCGTAAACCAGTTAGAATTTTTTAATGAGCTTTTAAGAATGCCTCGGACACCTAAAAAGCTCTTATGTCCTAAAAGATCATTAAATTTCAGCGAGAAGTAATTACAAAAACAAAGGTCAAATTCAGACTACACACGGAAGACATCGTGGGGCCGTGCGGACCCATATTTCTCAAACTGAAGGAACTTAATTAAAAAAACAAAGGATTACTGTACTCACCAATACAAAGACGACACAAGACGATTACGAATTTTCGCTTCTGAATTTTTGTTGCGTCTGCTTTTTGTTGTCTTTTGTGTTCTTTTCCTGATGAAGCTTCCAGAAGCGAAAATTCGTAATCGTCTTGTGTCGTCTTTGTATCGGTGAGTACAGTAATCCTTTGTTTTTTTAACTTTGTTCATCTTACCACAGTCACTTCGTTGTTTAGATTTTGAAGGAACTTACATAAAAACTACGGAGATAAGTGACACACTTTCAGGTATTGGCTCTAAAGATCATTTTCTACGATCTGTTTCATTTTGGAGTTAATAAGCAAGGAAGGGTATGCATATTGTCGTGTTTTTCCTTTCGCCACTCTCAGTCGAAAAGGAGACACAACGAGTTGTGTAGGTTCTGTAGATTTATTAACAGCTGGAACAACGGTGACAATATCTCTCAGCACAGTGTAAGAAAGAACAAGTGCAAGACTGGTAAAGAACAACAATACGTGTGCGCAGCCCTACTTATATAGTTAATGGACACACGAGAATATTCGGGAAACATCGACACTAATCTGGTTAGATCTACACAGTTCCGTCTGTCCGATGAGCGTCTACGCTTACGTCATGAGTGACTGCGCACTAAATCAAAGTAAGTTCCATAATGTTCTTTATCCTTCCATTCGATTCCAGTGGTATCTAGCGATCTCCACAACACCTCCCCACATAAACTGATGCTACTCCTCAAGCATCAACAGCAAAGTCTCTCTGTGGGTTTGCGTGTTCTCTTTGACCGTCTTGGATTGTCTGGTCCATACTCTGGAACGGATGGAGTACCTTTGGGTTTGGTCTGTCTCCGAGTTTGTGGCACAGTTTCCAAGATCTCCATGGGGTGATCTGTTACAAGTTCAGAAACAGTGTCCACTTCATTGTCTTCCTCAGTGGTGTAGTGTGGCTGTAGCTGTTCCCAGTGTCGTCTCCTTACTGGACCATGAGGAATGACCATGACGTTGAAGCAGCGAGTACCCAGAGACTTCTTGATGACTGCTGGTACCCATCGGGGTTGTTTGTTTCGGCGAGGTCCATGGTACAGAGCATACACAGGATCTCCGGCCTTGTACTGTCTGGTTACCTTGACGACAGCTTTCAAGTCTGGAGTCATCTGAGACTTGGATGCCTCCTTGGATTGCTTGCCCTGAGCGATGTGGGCTGGCGAGGGCAGCAGAGTGTCGATCTTTGTCCGTAACTGCCTGGAATTCAAGAGTTTACTCGGAGAGAAACCACAGGATGTCGGCGTTCTCCGGTACTGCATCAAGAACTCTTGAAGAGCACGCTTCGGTGGCAAAGAAGATTTTCTCAGTGCTTGTTTGAATGTCTGCACCAAACGTTCGGCGGCTCCATTGGTAGCAGGACGATATGGTGCCCCTGTCAGGTGCGTGATCCCCCGTTCCTTGCACCAGCTCTGAAATTCTTCAGAAGTGAAGGTCGGCGCGTTGTCAGTGACAAGTGTGTGAGGCAATCCAAAATGAGCAAAATCTTCTTCCAGCAGGTCTAGAGTGGCTCTAGAGGACGTGGATGACCTCGCGCCCCCTAATTGGCGTAGAGGCGCGTCCCCCGGGTGGTGGATGGGGGAGCCTTCTCTACTAACTTCTGACTGAAGGTCGCATCACTCTCGATGCCGTGAACCTAATTATGATCTTTTTCTTGTTTCTTCTCTATTTCTGCCTCCCCAAAGTCCTTTTACTTTCTGTTTCTCACCCATAAAATTCTTCACTTTTTACCCTTGTTAAGTGGTTCTTGTATAGAATATAGTCAATGTTTGTAAAGATTTTAGTCAAGCAGTATGTAAGAAATGTTTAGTCCTTTGTACTGGAAACTTGCATTCTCCCAGTAAGGTCATATATTGTACTACGTTGCAAGCCCCTGGAGCAATTTTTTGATTAGTGCTTTTGTGAACAAGAAACACTTAACAAGTGGCTCTATCCCATCTCCCCCCTTTCCCCTATCCCATCTCCCCCCTTTCCCTCGTCGCGATATAACCTTCGTGGTTGAAAACGACGTTAAACACCAAATAAAGAAAGAAAGAAAGACGTGGATGACGTAGGATGAATGCATGGATACTTGGAGTAAGCATTCGTGATCACCAGCCAGTCTCTACCCATGAAGTTGATTGCATGGTCCAGGTGTAAGCGGCTCCACGGCTTTTCTGGTAGCATCCATGGGTGAACTGGAGGCTTGGATGGCTTGTTCTGATGTTCACCGCGAGTCACATCGTCGAGTAGCCATCTCAATAGCAGCATAGATACCGGGCCAGTAAACAGCAGTTCTTGCCAACTGTTTCATGCGTTCCATGCCGAAGTGTCCGAGATGCAGCAGATCAAGGATCTTGGACTGCAGGCTCTGAGGAATCACCACTCTCGATCCATGGACGAGGCATCCGTGGCAGATACTGAGAGAGTCCGACAACTTCCGGAACTTGTTGACATCTTCATTGATCTCAGCGTTCTTTGGTGGCCAGCCTTCACGGACGTAGCGCATCACAGTAGATATCACTGGATCTTTTCCTGACTCTTGACGGAGGATATTGGCATCCACAGGCTGGACTTGAAGACTGAGAACCTTGATGGCACACACCATGTCCATGTCTTCACCACTTTCCTCCCTGTCGAAGTCGATGTCATCTCCGTATGGCAAGCGACTAAGGGCATCTGCATTGCCATGATCCGCTGTTTTCCGGTACTCGATGGTGTAGTTAAACTGGTTCAACCACAGGGCTCACCAAGCTAGTCTGTTAGCTGCGAGCAGTGGAGTCCCTTTCTTCGGTCCGAACAGTGATGTCAGCGGCTTATGATCTGTCACCAGTATGAACTGACGTCCGTAGAGATACTGGTAGAACTTCCGCAAGCCAAAGATGATGGCCAGGGCTTCCTTGTGGATTTGGCTGTACTTTCCTTTCTGCAGCCGTGAGAGTCTTGGACACGTTGGCGATTGGGCGCTCGCTTCCATCTGGATAGCGATGAAATAGGACTGCTCCAATTCCAACGTTGGACGCGTCACAAGCTAGTCCCAAAGTCTTGTTTGGATCGAAGTGTACCAGAACTTAATCCGAGGAAAGCACATTTTTCAACTGTTCAAATGCTGCCTGTTCCTCATCTCCCCACTTCCAGGGGTTTGCCTTCTTCGTAAGGCGGTAGAGCGGCTCTGCCATGCTGGCCAGGTTAGGGATGAACTTCCCGTAAAACTGAACTGAGCCCAAGAAAGACTTCAAGCTTGAGACGTCCGTAGGGGCTGGCATTTTCAAAACTGCCTCGACCTTCGATCCTTTGGAGATCCCTTCGGCCGATAAGGTATGTCCAAGGTATTCCACACTGGCTTGTGCGAACTTGCACTTTTTATGACGACATCTTGGGGCGGGGATATAGCTCAGTTGGTAGCGCGCTGGATTTGTATTCAGTTGGCCGCTGTCAGCGTGAGTTCGATCCCAGGTTCGGCGGAAATTTATTTCACAGAGTCAACTTTGTGTGCAGACTCTCTTCGGTGTCCGAACCTCCCCCCGTGTACACTACATTGGGTGTGCACGTTAAAGATCCCACGATTGACAAAAGGGTCTTTCCTGGCAAAATTGCTTAGGCACAGTCAAGTTAATAATTGTCTACCTATACCCGTGTGACTTGGAATAATAGGCCGTGAAAGGTAAATATGCGCCGAAATGGCTGCAATCTACTGGCCGAATAAAAATTTCATCTCACACGGCATCACTGCAGAGCGCCTAGAACTGTACCCACGGAATATGCGCGATATAAGACTCATTGATTGATTGATTGATTGATCTGAGTCCTTTGTCGTTCAGACGAGTGAGCAAACGTTCCAGGTTGCTCAGGTGGTCGTTGGCGTCCTTCCCGCTGACGAGTATATCATCTTGGAAGACGGCAACACAGGTCAGGTTTTCCATGATCTCTTGAAAGTAACCAGGTGCTGACTTTATCCCGAAAGGAAGTCGTTGCTGCAGGAGTACCCCACGGTGAGTGCTGAGGGCTAGCCTGCGTTGACTCTCTGGTGCCAGCTTGATCTGGTTGTAGGCATCAGCAAGATCGATCTTGGTGTATCCGAATCCACCTCCTAGCTTCTGCATCAGTTCCTCTGGGAGTGGCATTGGATGACGGTGATCTTCAAGCTGATCATTGATGCCCACTGAGTAGTCACCACAGATCCTTAGCTTGGGCTTCAGGGTGCCCGAGGTTTGTGCCTTACGAATTGGTACCACTGGCGTTCCGTATTCGTTGAACTGGACTGGCTTCCAGACTCCTTTGGCGATGCCTTCTTCGTAGCCTTTGGCGAGGTCATCACGAAGAGCGAAAGGTACCGGACGTGCCTTGTGAAAAACCGGCTTCGCATCAGACTTGAACTTCACGTCCAGTTCGAAGTCCTTGAGACATCCCAATTCTTGTTTGAAGAGATTTGGGAATTTATCAGACAGTCTGTGACAATCTCGTTGCAGGGCAGCATAAGGCGCGTTGGAGGTCGCTGGATGCGTAGGTTTTGCACCCTCACTCTTAGCGTGACTCTCTATGCTCCTCAGTCCTAGAGCATTGTCCACAGAAATTCCCAGAGTCTGGATTGCGTTGCGTCCTAGCAGATTCAGATCAGGGATCTTGGTGACGATGTACAGAATTGAGCTTTGCTTACCAGTCACTGGATCCTTGGTTTGGCCCATGAAAGTTCCCAGCACGGGCAGGTCGTGCTTGCTGGCAGACTCGTAACGATATGTGACGTCATCCAGCTTCGGTTTTCCTAGTTGTCTCCAGACCGGAAGAGAAACAAAATTTCCCGTAGTTGCGGTGTCCAGTTCCATGGTGAACTGTTGGTCCTGGATTGTTATGGGTACATCCAACCTAGGAGTATCTTGGGGAACTTCACCGAGGATCGCTTTGACAAGTTCTGCTTTCGTGACTCTCTTCACGGAAGCCTGGGAATGTCGTTCCCGATTCTGATGTTGCTTTTTTCTACAGACAGCTTCCAGATGTCCTGTGACGTCACAGTATCGGCATTTGGTTTCTTTGTAGGGGCAGTCTGCTGCTTTGTGGGCCTTTCCACATCGGTAGCACTTCCTGTCTGTGGAATTAGACTGCTTGTGGTTCTTTCGTGGACCCGTAGTCTTGTTCTGGTGGACCTTGTTGACTGGCATGGTCTTGGAACCGTAGACAGTTTCCTTGGCAACCTTCGCTGCGTCTTCAGTCTCAATCGCGACTTGGACAGCACGTGCGAAATCCAGCTCTGTGTCCTTGATCTTGAATAGAGCCTTTAAGACAGCCTCATTGTTGACAGAACATATGAATCTCTGTCTCAGAGCTTCGTCTTGTGGGGTTTTGATCGAAGGAAAGTTACAGGTAGCGGCGTCTTGGCGTATGCGCGCTGCTAACTCCTGGAGAGTTTCGCCTGGCTTCCGTTTCATGTCACTCCAGAACTTGAAACGTTCTCGCACTATGAAGAGTTTCGGGTCGAACTATTCTTTCATGAATTTGACAATTTCGTCCATTGTCAAACTGTTGATGTCCTTGGGCGGGTTTTGCTGAGTAGCCAGATTTGCCAGTTGTTTGTAGACCGTAGCAGTCTGATTCGTCAAGAAAACTTGAGCCTTGCGCTGCTCCGGCACGGAGTTGGCGACCACAAACGTCCAAAATCTTGCCCAGTAGTCAGGTCACAGTTCCGATGTTGCATCAAACGCAACAAAAGATGGGATTGCAGCTGCTTGTGTAGTAATGGGAAAACGTAGATTCGAAGCACTCGGATCGTCGTAGCTTTCCTCCCTGGCAGAAGCTGCGGCACCACTGAACACTTTCATCATCATCTCCATCTGGTGCATTTGTTGCTCCATATCTTCCTTGTGCTGGCGTTGCTGTTGCTCCAACTGCTCCCTTAGAAGCGTTATCAGCTGCTCTGTTTCCGTCATTTTGCAGTAATAAGTCACTCCGAATAGACAAGGGAAGTAACTGTCGGCGACGCCAGTTGTCACGTCGTGTTTTTCCTTTCGCTCCTCTCAGTCGCAAAGGAGACACAACGAGTTGTGTAGGGTCTGTAGATTTATTAACAGCTGGAACAACGGTGACAATATCTCTCAGCACAGTGTAAGAAAGAACAAGTGCAAGACTGGTAAAGAACAACAATTCGTGTGCGCAGCCCTACTTATATAGTTAAGGCCAACAAAAAAAAATTGTCTGTTTCTGGTCACCCGACCGACCCTAAATTTCGGCGCCGACCCTAAACTTTTTTTTTCCAAACTCAATTGTTGTTTTTTTTGGGTTTTTTTGGTGGTAAAGGACAGGGTGAGAAAATGAACAACAAAAACGTGTGAAAACGAAAGTCCGCTGACGATTTGTAAATGTGTTGAGTGTCTTGTCTCTATGTATAGTGAATCCAGTCTCTTTGCGCGATTTTTAAAGTTAGTTTTATTGGTCTACATTTGGGGTAAAAAAATAAAATAAAAAAAATAAAAATAAAAATCCCGACCTACCGACCCTATTTTTTTTAGCCATGTTACCAGAAACAGACATTTTTTTTTTTTTGCCTAATGGACATACGAGAATATTCGGGAAACATCGACACTAATCTGGTTAGATCTACACAGTTTCGTCTGTCCGATGAGCGTCTACGCTTACGTCATGAGTGACTGCGCACTAAATCAAAGTAAGTTCCATAATGTTCTTTACCCTTCCATTCGATTCCAGTGGTATCTAGCGATCTCCACAACACATAATTTTCCTTCTTTGAGAAGCATAGGTCCGTACTGCCCCACGATGTCTTCCGTGTGTAGTCGATAACCCGGTCGGGCGAAGGTTAAACCTACGTGTTTCAGTTTATTCTAACTATTTCATTCATTTACAATTACACTATGCATTTATTCAATGACAGTGTTAATTTTGTTTAGATGTGTGCAATAGCTACAGAATCACTGGCATCTCATTTAACACGTTTATTATTGAGCGACTTTGATGATTTATCCCTCCAATTAGAGGTTTTTTTAAATCAGTTTTTCTTTATTGACACCTCGTTTTACTTTGGAAATTTCGAAAACTGTAGCCTACTTTAGTTAAACACCATCTCTCTCTCTCTCTCTCTCTCTCTCTATCTATCTCTCTCTCTCTCTCTCTCTCAGTCTCTCTCTCTCTCTCTCTCTCTCAGTCTCTCTCTCTCTCTCTCTCTCTCTCTCTCTCTCTCACTCCCTCTCTCTCTCTCATGTCCGATCATGACAGTACCCTCTAACGAAAAGTTCAATGATGGGACGAATATGACATACTTACGCAACAGAAAACAATATTTATTTGACCACATTTTACCATATTAACGTTGAAAAGGGGGGACACTGGTTATGATACTAATAATACTAATAATACTAATAATAATTGTCAGTGAGTACTGGTGTCACATGACTGATGTGAACCAGTTGATTGGCTAATGGCGATGCGCTTAAAACAGTTAGTGCACTCTTGGAGTTAGAGCGTATTCTTCCACCCTTTGCCTAAGCGAGACTGTACTCTCATCCTCAGAATTAATTAATGACATGTAGCTTATATTCTTCACAATACCAAATGACCATACATTTCCTGCGGCTTAAAGCAGAAGTAGTTTTTTCTGACAAATTCCATGTGCATGTGCCACAGTGAAGCCCACTGATCTAAAATAGAACCCGCTGTGTCTTATTTTTTAGTTTTGACTTGCGAAGATTCTTCTCATAATTATGCCGAGTTAGTGGCATGTAGCTTATTATCCACATACCAAATGATAAGTTAGTATACAATTCCCAGCGGCTAACAGAAAACACAAGTGTTATTCCGATAACCTACCAGCCAGACCAGCATTTGGAAGTCGACTGACTCAATCGACTCTGCCATACGTAGCAGACTACACTGAAATACGAATGCATCAGGTCAGTAAATGAATGCTTTCCGAATTATCATTTCAAGGCAAGAACAATCGGAATCGAAAACGTGTAGGGTTCAGAACGTTTTTACCATGTATAAGACTTATCACCAGCCTGCCTCATGCGTGCAGACTCAATGCAATGTGACGAGCAATTTCTGTTATTGAAATGAGACTGCAGTGGTTCGATTGCCTTAACCTAGCAGACGACATAAACCCCGCTCAGCAAATTAACATGTTGGGCAAATGTGACCGAGAAAACGATGGGGATATACTACGTGTAGGGTTCAGAGCATTCTTACCGTTCATATTTAGTACCAGAATCCCCGATGAGTGAAGATACAACACGAGAAACATACCACATTTATTTTGAAAATGTGCTAACCGTAGACTGGAGTCAATTCAAGGGGCGACACTCTGCACAGTCAATCCGTCGAACTTAAAGCACGACTGAAGGTTTTGAATCGCAAATAACTAAGAGCACAGTCCTTTCTCCGAGTTCAAATGAGGTCTCTATGAAAGATCATCACTTTTTAGCTTAACGCTACACTGGAATTTACCAACATTAATTAAAACAAGAGTTTGTGTGTGACGAAAGCACGACACACTTGAGACAGCCATCACAAAAGTAGATCTTACACGACCCGACCACACAGTCATGCCTATTCAAACTTGAAAATAATTATTAAACTCAGAGCTATGCGCTTTGTTCAATAATGAATTTTTGCGATTTGGTCTATAAATCCCTTAGTGCACTGGGATATCTCAATAACTTTAATAATAATAATAATAATAATAATAATACTAATACTAATAATAATAATAACTGGACATTTTTAAGTGCCTAACCTATGGCTATAGGCCCTTTACACAAATACATATACAGAATAACCTATCGAACAGATTATAACGTAGACCGGTTATATCGCATACAAAACCCACATTAAAACCGATTCCGACTGGTCTTTATTTCTTTATGTAAGCCAAGTTTGCTTTTTTGTTGTTGTTGTTTTGTCTCAGTTATTTGCCTGCTTGTTATATTTTTGTTGTTTGTTTATGAAAGATTATTGTACTTACGCTGTAGAACAGTTATTTGTGATCATCACTATTATTATTATTATAATTATTACTATTATTATTATCATGAAACTTTTGCTTTGCACCAATAAAGGAAAGATGTGTTGGAAGAAGTGTGTTCATGTTTTGAGTGACGGTGTTTTGCTGGAATGAATCTTTATCAGTATTAACAGCCCTGAAAGAAATGCAACTGGATTATCCGCTCCTGAGGAACTACATGCACCTTTGATAGAAGCTGAGGCAAAGAGATAGTGTTTTCACGGGTGTCCTCTGATGTTGGAATTCGAGGAACTTGGTTATCAGATGATGAAGCTGCTAAATGAAACACGTGAAATGTCCACCCAAGTTTCACAGTGGAGACACGTTACGCCCGATTTTGTTCCCAGAAGGCAAAAGCGGTGTGAAAGTATACTGGCTAAAATTGTATTGCAGGAAAGAATCAGAAGCGTTCTAAAAACAGATTAGTTCAGTTATTGTTGTGAATGTTTTCTACACCAAGCATTGTTTTTTTGTTTGAAAGCACAATCAGAATCAAGAAAACTTGAATTCAGCTTAAATAGTGACTGCGTTGGAGAGAAAAATGATATACACACTACAGAAACACAGTCCATCACATCAATATCCACGAAAACTGATTTTTTTAAACTCTCTTTAACTTCATGTGAATTGGGCATAATGACTAGATGTATTGTGAAGAAGTACGAGAACAAAATAAAAGGGTAACCATGTGCTCAGTGTTACGCGCCCAAGACTTTTCCATTTTGTGACTGTTATGGGCGCCAGTCTTCCCCTGTTGCGAACCCCAAGCATTCAAAATGTTCTCCAACCTCCATTTTCATGCCATTATTTTTATATAAATCCAAATGTGCTAGTTTGACATGACAGTAGTGGGAGGTTTGCATTTTAGTTAAGTAACTCAGGCTTGTTCTTTCTGTGTTACACACATTAGTCTGTCGGCCAGTGACCACTTGGGTCAACCCGACGGGGTTGGGGTAGCTACCACACTTTTTTGACAGATTTTAACGATATTATTCTAAATCTAGAGTCTTGGGGCTTTTCGTTATACCGCTTTTGAGAGAAAAAAAACGTGGTTTTGTGTGCGGAAGTGCTAGCATTTGCCTGTGTGAACGGTGACATTCCGGAACTAATTTTCGGCAAACTTAGTTGTTTGCAGCAATGTATTTCAATTTTGTTTTCATTCTTTCTTGAAACTGTTACAGCATGATGCAAAATTACACTATAATAGGTTATATAATACCCAAAAAAAACCTATCTCAGATCTCACACGCTAAAAATATGACAAAGAACAGTAGAGCGACAATCGCAAACCATCTAGCTTCCGGTGATTGAAGGTGTAAGGGAAGTAACTCGCTTCAACGCCATACGATAGGGCACACAACGGTTCTTTCCCTTCGTTTATGAATACAATTCAATAGCAAAACGCTATTTGAAATTAGCATGGGATTTATATATTTTTTTTTAACTCTCTAAGGACGGACAACTCCTATATGGTTTAGGCAAATGAGGCTAATTAGTATGGAAGAAAAAAATAATGTTGCCCCTTGGGGCATTCAAGGCAACAAACAACCACATACATCTGATTTATAATTTAGTGAGACATAAAAAGCTGAATGATAATTTTGCAGTGATTGAAAAAAAAGGATTCGTTTGAGATTGTTGGCAGGGGTGAGCAAAAGTGTGACCGACTCAGCGCAGAGATGATCGAAGAGATTGCTTCGTAGTCTATCAGTGTTGTGACGAGCGTTGGCTAATGGTAACGAGTACAAATCGTCCTTGTCCGATTAAAACCTCGTAACTCGATTTTTTGCGAAATCGACTTTTTTACATCAAAATAATCAGCGATTTTTTCTCGATTTTTTGGTTATTCTGCTGAAAGCCTGAGTTCGTTGGAAGTCAGTAAAATATGGGTGCAAAAATACCTCGTATATCAATTCGTCAAAACCGCGAACCAAAATAACACGTAACTTGAGTTACGAGGTTTTTTTTGGTCGCGTGTTTTTCAGTTTTGGCCGATGAAAACCTCGTATGTCGACTTACGAGTTTTCTCATATCAAAAGACGGCGGCAACTGAACCATTTCCGCGAGATACGAGGTTGCGGTAAGATGTCCCTGCACTTTGAGATTAGGTAAAATTCATTTTACACGTCATTGATAACGCTAGAAATACCCAAATTAACGTAAGCACTTCGTACTGAAATGACATATCACTACAATGGTTACTGCTGAAATGGATTTTTTGTTGTAGTATTAATTTTTCTCTTACTGTGTATGGAATTCGAACAGCAAAGAAGGAGTCATTACTTTAGTTTTCTGACTAATCTACTTTATAATTATCTTTAATTCTGATTTTGTTTAATATATATTTATACATGTATTTGTATGTATTTGAATATGTGTATCGGTCAATCTGTCACGTACTGAGGTTCTGTTCTAGTGTGTGAATACAGTCCGTCATGGCTGGCAGTGGATCCTTCACACCTGAAAGCCAACTCTCTTCGATGGAAGATCTTCGGTGGGTGTGTAGTGTGTGTTTGACTGAAAGTTCTACACCATGGGATTTGGAAACTGAACTTATCACAGGAGACAGCACAGTTCTTATCGACTCAGATGGCATTTCATGGGTTTACTGTGTTCACTGCCATGGACAGTTTCATGTGGAATGTATTGTCCCAACAACTGTAAAGCACGGCGAGAATTGTATCTGTTCGACTTGTTCGCATTAGGAGTCATGTTTCCTGTGTCTGGTGCAAAATCCGCAGGGCTGAGTAGGGGTCAGTTGATGGTCCAACTTTCGCTTGGGAATAAGTCATTGTTTTCCCGGAACAGTGAAAGTAGTAAAACAAACCCAAAACGCCCTTCAAACCACGGAGAGCCCAGTCAACAGCCACGGACGTCCACATACCATGTCTTGTTATGCGAGGAGACACTCTCGGATGAAGATGGAGCTACTCCACCACACCAAGCAGATGATCTTGAGCCCAGCGTTATGCCTAAGACTGCTGACGCTACCAGTCTCTCTGAAACTGCTGAAGCCAGCTGCACCGCCCTGATTGATACTGGTGGTGATGACATTCACTGTTAGATTGTTGGCGGCAATGTTCACTGCGAGCCCTACGTCTTACACACTGATTTTGAGGATGTCTCAGATCAACAATCGTTATACGCTGCACAGTCAGTTAGTCAAGATGAGACTGATAATATGCCCATACTTGAGGATTCACTTGCAGCAGAGTTGCTGTGTCGTCTATTGGCTGAAGAGGACGACATGATACAGTTTGGTCTGTCACATATGCTCGAAGATACTGCCGCCGTTGAAAGCCCAGTCCCAGGTCCATCAGGCACCGGTAATTGTACTCCACTGAGTGTCTACCCAGATGCCATCGATGATATTGAGAATAATAGTGACTCATCATACAAGCCATCATCTGACGAGTCGGACTCGGACAGCTCAACAGAACACTCTGAAGACAACGAGTCAGAGGCTTCAACGATATGTCCAGCTAGTGTTAGCCCGGAACCCGCTTGTGAACGTAACCGTTCTAAACGTCCAAGGAACAAAACGTCGAAGAAGGAAAGTTGGGAGGCTGTGCAAAAAAAGAAACTAAGAATGGAAGGGAAAGCCTACACTGGGTCAAAAAAAAATGTAGTGACAAGAAAGAACCAAGCAGAGGAGAAACGCTGCCGTGAGCAAGGACCACCTTGTACTTCATCTTTCTGTCTCAAATCAAAATACAGACATTGCCATGAAATCATACAAGAGGATAGAACAGCTCTCTTTCAGCAGTTCTGGTCAAACATGGACTGGGGGCAAAGGAAGACGTATGTGGCATCTTTGGTTGATTTTGTACCAACAAAACAGCAAGGGAAACCAGGAACGAGACGGAGAAGGCAGATATTTTGGCCAGCCGAATACGTTGAAGCCATCACGTCTGCAAGAGAAAGTCAACCTTACAAAGTTGTCCAGGTGGACCACACATTCGTCAAGGACTTTTCTGATCTCAGATACTACCAAAGCATTCGGCCAGGGACAGCGTCTGGGGATCCACAAGTGGTTGATATCCGCTGCCTCAAGTACCTGCCTGACGGTACCCTTCACTACAAGCTCCACTATTCTGATGAGTGGCAGCCTTTGCCACAAAGAAGAAGGAGGGCACATGGTGATCCCGGGGTCATCAACCAGCTCTACAGAGCACGGCTGCCAATCAAAGACACAAAGTGGCAGCACCTTCAGCAACCCAAGGAGGTTCTTCCAGCTGACTACCACTACTATTACGACGGCCTACCTCATGGTTGCTAAACTCTTCAAGCACATGAGTTGTGGTACTGCATTACCACTAGGTGTTCAAGAAACTTTCGATGTCTGTTTGCACTAAGATATCTGATGTTTTCAATAATTATCCTGTTTACTAAGCCTATAAGAAAATGGTTTTTATTTTGACTTTTACACATTTATGCAAACAAAGAAGTTATTAATTTATCAGCTTAGTTTTTGTTGATTAAGAACAACGATTACCAGAAGATTGTAAGATCCTTTAACTCAAGAACGAAGATAAATTGGTTCGTATCATCAACACACAATCAACGATTATGAGGAAATAACAAATTTGTTTGTACTACGTTCTGGGGCCATTGTTTTCCATGTTATGTATGTGAACTTTTAACATTCTTTATGATATGGCTACATTACAAAACCTTGTAAGTCTTAAAAAATGGTCGTGTTTTAAAACGAAAAACTCGTATCTTGCAATTTTGTTGAATAATGGGCGTTTTACATGCTTGAAATTCTATTTGATTATATACATAACTTTGTTTGTGTTTCTAAATCATGTGCAAAAATATTTGGATTTTTTTGATTAAAAGTTATTTTTTTATGACGTTTTTTGTGTTTTTCTCGAAACGCTAAAAATCGAGTTACGAGGTTTCAATCGGACAAGGACGAAATGTGTGTAGTTGTGGTGTGTGTGTGTTTGCGCGTTGGTTTGGATTATGGGTGTAATTTGTAAAACAGATGTGACAGTAATAATGGAGTTCACATCAATGGAAAAATTGCGCTAATGTCCAGTGAAACGTTTACCTTTACTGTACCAATTGACACTAACGCAATTTTTCCACGTTGATTAACAACGTCAGCATGCGTAACAATCATTACTACATGTATCAAACTATATTTTACTGTTTCTCAAACCCACTGTCTTTAACATTTGTTTACAGTTTCACTTGCCAATAACTTGCTGCTGATGATATCTGAATCATGTTGCTGATGATATCTGAATCATGTTCAATTAACATTAACAATGTATAATTATGCCAATTATGTTTTTCACTAATGCACCAAAACTCCATTTTCTAGACTTCTTTTTACAATCCAAGCAGTTGCTATTTTCCTAACTCAAACATTTCTCGATCAATCCAAACTATTTTTAAGCTGTGTAACATAACACATTTTCTTTTCCATTTTTTAATTTTTTTATCTCGTCATTTGTTGTTGACAAATAAATATAATTATTTCATAACTCAAACATTTCTCGGTCAATCCAAACTATTTTTAAGCTGTGAGTGTGACATAAAACAATGTACATATCGTCGTCGCCATGGCAAAATTGCGCTAATGTCAAGTGAAATGTTGTTTACCTTTACTGTACCAATTGACACTAACCCAATCTTCCCATGTTGACGACAATATTTTATTTAAAATTGATTTCAGGATTTTGTTAACATAACACATTTTCTTTCCCATTTTTAATTTTTCTATCTCGTCATTTGTTGTTGACAAATAGATTTAACTAGTGACACCCGTGCTACGCACGGGATTTTTTTCTTTATAAATTACAGAATTAATTGTGAATAAGCAACAAAAACGTGTTAAATGTTTGATGGCATCATACAAAACAAAATGCCATACATTTATTGGGAGAAAATAGTGTGCACAGTACAATAACAGTTTTACACATCAGCAAATAGGAAAAAGTAACAGTTGGTACTGTGAACAATAAAACGCCTATCAAATTTTCATATAATTGGGAAAGGATAAAACAGCGTTAATGTGTGCCCTTTTATGAGATTTCAGTTATTGTGGACAGTCTGAGAATTCAGTCAATGTGACAAAATGATTTTGTCACGCTTCAATTAAGATGCATGTTAGTTAAAATGTACAAAAACAATATGTAACACCAATTATATAATTGGGAAAGAAATCTTGTTGCAGTTAGCCGACAGCTCGAGTCACCCACAATGAAATGTTTGTACGATCTTTCTTTCTTTCTTTCTTTATTTGGTGTTTAACGTCGTTTTCAATCACGAAGGTTATATCGCGACGAGGGAAAGGGGGGAGATGGGATAGGGGAAAGGGGGGAGATGGGATAGAGCCACTTGTTAAGTGTTTCTTGTTCACAAAAGCACTAATCAACAAGAAGAGCAAACGCTCGATCGAGTCACTTTCGTAGTTCTGAATATTATATGAGGCATCAGATGGACAGGAAGAAATTGCTATTCACAACACAATGCATACCTGAAGAATTCAAGACATACCTGTGACCTTGAAAAAGGTCAAAGGTCACCAAAGCAGACGTCAAAGTGTAGAGGTCACTGGGAGTCACGTTCACATAAAATTTGAGCCCGGTCACTTTTATAGTTTCCGAGAAAAGCCCAACGTTAAGTTGTGTGTTGCCGAACAGAAAAGGCTAGTTATCTCCCTTGTTTTTCTGATAACGTTCGTAAAAGGCTACAGATGTAAATACTTTGATGTAAAGAATAATCCTACAAAGTTTCAATCACATCCGATGAACTTTGTCAAAGATCTAATGTCTAATTTTTCCTTTGACGCTGACCTGTGACCTTGAAAAAGGTCAAAGGTCAACGAAACCATCGTTAAAGTGTAGAGGTCATTGGAGGTCACGACTAAACAAAATATGAGCCCGATCGCTTTGATAGTTTCCGAGAAAAGTCCAACGTTAAGGTGGTGTCTACGGACGGCCGGCCGGCCGGCCGGACAGACTAACACTGACCGATTACATAGAGTCACTTTTTCTCAAGTGACTCAAAAAATTGCTCCAGGGGCTTGCAACGTAGTACAATATATGACCTTACTGGGAGAATGCAAGTTTCCAGTACAAAGGACTAAACATTTCTTACATACTGCTTGACTAAAATCTTTACAAACATTGACTATATTCTATACAAGAACCACTAAACAAGGGTAAAAGGAGAAACATAATCCGTTAGTCGCCTCTTACGACATGCGGGGTGCAGAGAAATAAGGATGTGGAAAAGAAGACTTTTGGTAAGTGAAATAAAGGTGATGGATCCAGTCAGATAGAAATAAGACAACAAGAAAAGAATTGGAAATCTGCAGGGAATAGTAGGGAGAGTTTTCTTGGAAGGAAATATAGGTGAAAGGACTGGTAAGGCAGAAATAAGACAAAAGAAGAGAAGTAAAGGGGTGGGGTAGCTCTGTGGAAACACTCCCGCCGCGTGAAGGCGACCCCATGGGAGCGTTTGTACGATCGACTGCACTTAAATTAGCGGCTACATTGACATAAGTGAAGTACATAAATGTGCAAAAAATGTGCCCATAGAACAATATTTTTACACATCACCATACATGTCTTGAGCTGTCTTGAGACAGGAAAAAAACAACCAGCGTTAAATGGAACAACATGTTTGCACTTTGGCAAACATGTGAATAAAAAGTAGTTAAAATGTGAAGTTGGTTCTGCGAACAACAAAAGTTTACATATTGTTTGCTTGTTTGTTTGCTTAACGCCCAGCCGACCACGAAGGGCCATATCAGGGCGGTGCTGCTTTGACATTTAACGTGCGCCACACACAAGACAGAAGTCGCAGCACAGGCTTCATGTCTCACCCAGTCACATTATTCTGACACCGGACCAACCAGTCCTAGCACTAACCCCATAATGCCAGACGCCAGGCGGAGCAGCCACTAGATTGCCAATTTTAAAGTCTTTGGTATGACCCGGCCGGGGTTCGAACCCACGACCTCCCGATCACGGGGCGGACGCCTTACCACTAGGCCAACCGTGCCGGTAAGTTTACATATGCATTGTGCACAGAGAAGCAAAATGTTTACAGATCACCATGCATATGTATAGAGAAAAACACTCTCACACAACGCTAAATGTGCAAATGAACTGTGTGCACATCGTCATGCTTACAATTGAGAGCTGGAGAAAAAGACAGCACTAATGATCGCAATAAAGAACACTATCATAGTTGCACATCAGTACACCCGTACTTGCAAAAAGTACACAAAAGTACAGTTTGTTCACACACACACACACACACACACACACACACACACACACAGTAGCAAACTCAAGGGGATTGAGAAAATGCAATCATGTGCAAAATGAACAAAATATCAATGTATATATGTAACAACTAAAACCACACACAACACACTGAACTAAAGTTGCAAAGGTGTGTACAAAGAGAATAAAAACAAATATTTACACATCACCAACTTAGGTTTGAAATGATCTGAATGCAAACATAGTTGCACATCCAGTCACTCTGTGAGGCAAGTACCCTGACTTTGACAACAAAAGCTATCTTTCCAGACCATCATCAACCAATTTTCAGATGCAGAACACATGTAATGAGCGCTTTTGCTGCTAGCCCTGCTTACCTCCCCTGGCGCGAGCGCTAGAGGACACGGGGAAAAAATCGCTTCTTTGCGATGTGTAAATCGGTACTTTTCTATTTTATTCTGCAGCTTAGGTAACTGCGCATAGTCTTCATTGTTTTTTTTAAATGTGTGGTGTCGAGGTATGTCCGAATCATATGCTACCCATCTTTTACACATGGCGCAGTTACCTAAGCTGCAGAAATTAAATAGAAAAGTACCGATTTACACATCGCAAAGAAGCAATTTTTAACCCGTGTCCTCTAGCGCTCGCGCCAGGTAGGTAAGACGCTTCTCTCCCTTGGGCCCAGGGAGGTGACCAATGCTAGCAGCAAAACCGCTCATTGTAAAAAGTACATCAATAGTTTGTTCACACACTGTAGCAGCTAAATTGGGTGTGGGTTGTGGATCATGGTGTTGCACATCAGCAAATAGGAATGAAAAAGTAACCCATTGGTAAATATACAGTGGGTTCTGTCGTTAAATGGTGCCCTTTTATGAGATTTCAGTCAATGTGGACAGTCTGAGAATTCAGTCAATGTGACAAAATGATTTTGTCACGCTTCAATTAAGAAGCATGCTAGTTAAAATGTGTAAAAACAATATGTAACACCAATTATAGAATTGGGAAAGAAATCTTGTCGCAGTTCGCGTCACCCACAATGAAGAGTGGACAAAGTTGTCGATACCTGATCACTAACTGCAGCGGAAGAGAGTGGACATCCCCCGATCTGTCGCCTTGTCTGCGGAAGCGAATGACGTCTTCCTATGTGAAGAAAATGAGAAAAAAAGAATATATAGATTGTACACAGGTGTATGGGTAAAATTGAACTTGAGCGTGTTAAATTCATAGCTCATAATTCAGGGGCATTTAAGTCTCCAAATTTGCAGAACGTGCACTTGCAATCACCCAAATAAATTAAAAATGCTGAAATTTGTAGAATCTGCATTTGCTATCAATTCATTGGGATTTACCTGTCAAGTGTGGACAAAGTTGTCGATGTCTGGTCGATGCCTGAACACCAACAGCAGCGGAAGAGAGTGGACATCCCCCTATCTGTCGCCTTGTCTGCGGAAGAGAATGACGTCTTCCTATGTGAAGAAAATGAGGAAAAAGAAAATGAGGAAAAAGAATATATAGATTGTACACAGGTGTATGGGTAAATTTGAACTTTAGCGTGTTAAATTCATAGCTCATAATCTCATAATTCAGTGGCATTTAAGTCTCTAAATTTGTAGAACGTGCACTTGCAATCACCCAAATAAATTAAAAATGCTGAAATTTTTAGAACCTGCATTTGCTATGACCCAAATTACTGAAAAATGCTGAAGTTTGGAGCACAATCATCCGTCAATTAATTGGGGTTTACCTGTCAAGGGTGGACAAAGTTGTCGATGCCTGATCACTAACTGCAGCGGAAGAGAGTGGACATCCCCCGATCTGTCGCCTTGTCTGCGGAAGCGAATGACGTCTTCCTATGTGAAGAAAATGAGGAAAAAGAATATATAGATTGTACACAGGTGTATGGGTAAAATTGAACTTGAGCGTGTTAAATTCATAGCTCATAATTCAGGGGCATTCGTCGCGATATAACCTTCGTGGTTGAAAACGACGTTAAACACCAAATAAAGAAAGAAATTCAGGGGCATTTAAGTCTCTAAATTTGCAGAACGTGCACTTGCAATCACCCAAATAAATTAAAAATGCTGAAATTTGTAGAACCTGCATTTGCTATCAATTCATTGGGATTTACCTGTCAAGTGTGGACAAAGTTGTCGATGCCAGGTCGATGCCTGAACATAACAGCAGCGGAAGAGAGTGGACATCCCCCTATCTGTCGCCTTGTCTGCGGAAGAGAATGACGTCTTCCTATGTGAAGAAAATGAGGAAAAAGAAAATGAGGAAAAAGAATATATAGATTGTACACAGGTGTATGGGTAAATTTGATCTTAAGCGTGTTAAATTCATAGCTCATAATTAAATTTTATTTCTCAAATAGATCAGATAGATGTAGCTGTTGTAAACTTTGCGATTGTGAAGGAAATGTATCGGCAGAATACATCGCGCGTCATGAATCGTAGCGCCGCGCGTTGTAAATCGCAACGCTGCACAACGCGCCGCGCGCTGTGAATCCACTTCGGAAAAAATTCTCCATTTCTAACCCCTATCTGTCGCCTTGTCTGCGGAAGAGAATGACGTCTTCCTATGTGAAGATAATGAGGAAAAAGAAAATGAGGAAAAAGAATATATAGATTGTACACAGGTGTATGGGTAAATTTGAACTTTAGCGTGTTAAATTCATAGCTCATAATTCAATTCTATTTCTCAAATAGATCAGATAGATGTAGCCGTTGTAAACTTTGCGATTGTGAAGGAAATGTATCGGCAGAATACATCGCGCGTCGTGAATCGCAGCGCTCCTCGTAGCGCCGAACGTTGTAAATCGCAACGCTGCACAACGCGCATCGCGCTGTGAATCCACTTCGGAAAAAATTCTCAATCTCTAATTCCCCCCCACCCCACTTCCTCATGTATGGCCTATGCGAGAGAGAATGGCAAAATCACAATGGAATAAACCCTGTGTGTCCTGTCTCATGTCCCCACACTCTTGACATACAGGTAAGTAAGTGTCACCCAATGAACAGACTTTCTTGTAACTTTTATTCGTCTATTCGATGCAACTGTTTGGTACTCAACATTTGTACTTAGTCGCTATGGTGAAAATCTGAAAGAACAAACAAAATCCATACTCAGAACATTTGTGAAACAAAATACTTTTCCAACTCAAGGGAAGTAATCAAAATCACACTCACTAAACCACATTGAAGTGGAGTACACCAAAAACGAAATGATTAAATACTGTACGATTTCCAACAATTGAAAGGTTTTAGGCAGCAACTCTTCTGCAAAATCTTGTTAGAGCGTCTTTGCTATTAAATAAACGATTCTCAACAAAAAAGAGATCTACAATGATGTCAAACTGCCCACACGGCCACAGTCAGTTGCTGACGTAACCAAAACCACACGTTCCGTGGCACTTCGAGTCACGAACTCTAAATGCAAATGAAAGGCATCAAAACCAACCTAAATCATAGTCATGGTCATATAAAACCTAGAATATAATCATACTGAGTTGTTATCCTCATATATAAAGAATGAAATTGCTTACTTGTTGTGTTTTTACGGGTTTAGCAAGTTTTGACAGAGCTGGGACAGCTGCTCAGTGCTGCCGGTTCCGAGCAGACGACACTTTCGAAAGCGAGGTCGGAACCTTAAAATTTGCGGATCGTAGCACAATAGGAACAAAACGAAAGTAAAGATAAATTCTGGTTACAGTACACTGTGGCAGAATGGTTTCGGAACACTTTAAGAAGGAGACTGACTTACCTGTCTCGCTTGTCGATGCCTGACTTGAACAAATACACTTGCCGAGTCGGGCTTGTCGATGCGTTTCCGTGCAGCAGGAAGTGATGTCCCGATCGTTTAACAGCCAATGGGGAGGCCTTCCGGTCGCGTCGTCTGCTAGAACATGGCGCGCCAGAATGCCAGAAAAAGCCATTTGGCTTCGGAATCGGCTAATCTAACCGGGCGCATCGTGTGCGCCGCAAAATGTTTCCAGATACCCTTGAGATCGGGGCCCAAATCGGCCGGGTTTGGGAGGAGATAGCGATGCAAGGCCCCAAAACGGTCGCGTATTATAATATAGATTATTTTCATAACTCAAACATTTCTCGATCAATCCAAACTATTTTTAAGCTGTGAGTGTGACATAAAACAAAGTACATATGGTCGTCGACATACAAAAAATTGCGCTAATGTCCAGTGAAACGTTTGGTTTTACTGTACCAATTGACACTCGCGCAATTGTTCCATGTTGACGGCAATATCTTACTTAAAATTGATTTCAGGATTTTGTTAACATAAACATTTTTTTTCCCCGTTTTGAATTTTCTATCTCCTGATTTGTTGTTGACAAATAAATGTAATTATAATACTACCTCATTGCACTTCCCAATGTCTTGTTACTGGTGCTATTATTAGAATGATGTTCAATTAACAATGTTACATTTATTTATCAATCAGTGAAAGAAAGTACATTTAAACAATAAATGTATTACATTTATTGTTTAAATGTACTTTCTTTCACCTTTTGTACTTTTCTATCGCATGATTCGTTGTTGACAAATACATGTCATTCCAATATTCCTATCCATGTGTTGCATTGTTGTGCAAGATGACTGAGTGTGTGCATATATATATATATATATATATAATATATATAATATATATAATATAATATGATATATGATAAATATAATATATAATATATGTGTTGTAACTATAGACGCTTGGTCTGTGCACCTTGAAGAAGGCCTGCGGGCCGAAAATTTGGATTTAAAAAGATGCGACATTCTGGCTTGGTTTTGGACTTTTTATTGTGTTGTTTATATATATATGTGGGCGTCTCTGATACTGAGCACAGACCAAAAATTGATAGGTGTACAACTTTGGGGATGTGTTTGGACACATTGCTGCAAATATGACAGAACCAAATGTTATTCATTTGCCTTCTGAGGCATTTTACTAATAAAATGAACGCTCAATATTACAAAAATCTGTTCTTGTGAATTTATAATATATTTTTGTAATCCGATGAGCGAGTCAAAATGGCGACGAAATGTGTGACATCGGTCAACACGCAACTTTGAAGTGCTCGTTTTTTTAAAATTACACAGTTTTCAAATGCGATACAGGTGTTGAAAATACCACAAAGGATGAAAGTTAAATGATGCTAAGCAAAGTTGATAAATGACAAGGCATTTCGCCTAAACAGGCACGGTAAAAAGTCGGTCGCGTACATCCATTTTTCAAGAAAATATGAGAGTAGAATCATCTAAGGCCAGCAAAGCACATACACTAACATATTCAATAACAAATGGTCTCAAGAACTCACATTTTCACTGGCTTCTTTGTGCTGTGAATAGCAAGTCGAATCACACTATGGATGTCTCTTATGAAATCATTATGTTGCCATACCCCAAAGATTCAAGAGACATTTGACTTTGGAAAAAACACTCCTGAGAACACACCACAAGCATGTTACTCTCCAAACAGTGAATTTTGAATGACAAAATCGATTTAAAATTCAGTAAAATCAATAAAAAAAATATATAATCGAAATGCTGCAAGGCTTGTTTGAATTTTGTTCAAAACTCAAAATAGATGTACACACCAAATGGCTACTGGTTTTGACAAGCAAATTCAATGCAATTTATTCTTCAAAATGACGAAATGGAACGCTGAACGTCATTACAATACGTAATTTCGTCGTGACGTCATCCGTACCGGCCTCAAAAGTTCACAAGATCTCACCTAAAAAGAAGAAAAAAGAGGTAAGTTTTCTGCTTGGTTCCGTTTATTTTCTTGTCTTTTCGTGGACATCTCTTCGCACAAAGATTATAACTTTCAGATGTTAGTAAACATCGTCAAAATCAAAGAAAAATATCAAACCTTAACTGTTTTTAACGGACAAAAGTTTACTTTTCTTCATCAAAAGTTTGAATTGAAATTTAGTTTGGGACAACAGATCTACCTACAAAATTTCACTAAGATCGGTGAGAAAATGGGGTTTAACGGTTTTTTACACTGCCAAAACTTTGGTTTTTGTCTTGAAAAGTATGTTATGATATTCAGTTAGAAACAACAGACCTACTAACCAAATTTCACAAAAATCGGCTTAAAAATGAGATTTAACGGACTTTTAACTGCCAAAAATATTGCTTTTTTTCTCTTGAAAAGTATGTGTTTCAGTTTAATTAAGAACAACGGACTACTATGCCAATTTTTGTGACAATCCAACTTTAAATTACAAAATGTCACACTCTCCGTGCCAAGATTGAAGACGCCCACATATATATATATTATATATATATTTTTTTTATATATATATATATATATATATATATATATATATATATATATATATATATATATATATATATATATATACATGTAGTCCATTTCAGAACACATTTACCATACACAAAACCCTCGCTTGCATAATATTGATCGGGAACAAAACAAGATTTTTTCCTTCAAATAACTTGCGTTATTTAATCATTTCACTATTTCACGCAAGCACTCGGACAAGTGTCACACACAAACACCCTGCCATGACTGTTTTTTGAAGAAACCACTTTGACCATTCACCTAAAAATTACATGAAGAAACGTCTGGGAACCTGCTGATTTGAATCAGCAAAATTTTTTGTCCTTCTTTGTGCTTACTATTCCCGTTTAGAGGGTTGGGTTCACAGCGGGCATAGAAGTTGAACCGCTTATCTGACATTCTTTAATGGCATATCATTGGAAAGGTAAGGTAATCATACAGATTTTGACGTCAATTAAAGTGGCGTCACTTTGTTCGTATTTATGTAGTGATGACGTATTTTTGTTTCTTTAAAATATGGATACCAGCAAAGTCGCAGCTATTTGGGTGTTTCATTTAAATCATTTGAAAATATGCAAGACATAAAATACAACTACAAGTTTTAATCGGAAGTAAGTAAAACATGTTATGGTGCATCCTAATAGGGGAAGGGACCCTAATATGGACCACGTTTCACGCTGCTAACTAGCTTGTTTTTTTGCAAAGCTGTTTCATTTTGTGTTTGGTAGTTGTTCTCTCTTTCGTAAATCTTGAAGACTAATTAGAGAGAACTAGCTTTTACAGTCATTTGCTAAAAATAAAATACAGAAAAAATCACAACTGGTCCATATTAGGGGCCTGGCCTAACATGATACAACTTGCAACTTACCATGCAAGTCAGCCTAATTGAAATATGCTTCAGATTTACAGGTTTGGATTCGACGAGAACTGTATTTGAAACACAAGAGGAAACTGTTTAAAACAAATCAAAAACAGAGAGAAAATTATTGAAATGATCAACTTTCACGTAAAGAAGTATAATTTTTTTTAAATCTCGAGGGCTAGTTATAGGTCATTTTCAGCAAGATTCTTGAGAATGACTGAAACCGTCCTTTATCTTTTCTTTTCTTCTATTTGTTGAAGGTGGTCCATATTAGGGAACACAGAGATACTTCGAGTTTTTGCTATAATTTTTTGTTTGTGACAGAAACTCAGGGTCATAGATCCAGGGCCGGACTACCGGGGGGGTTATGGGGGTTGCGCAACCCCCCCCCCCCCCCTAGCCTAAACATGTACCTTACTTATTTAATTTTTTTTTTATTATTGCTTATTTTATGCCGTTTCATGCAAGGAGCGACCATTTTCCTATCTCAGAATATGACCTACCCGTCAGCTTCAGGGGGCTTCGCCCCCTGACCCCCACAACGAGGGGTGGTGGGTGGGTTCTAGGGTTTCCGGACCCCCCCCCCCCCCCAGCCAAAAAATAAAAATATTGAATGAGGTATGCATTTCTTTATTTTACATTGAGTTTCAATTTTTGGGGTATTAATCAGTGACAAAATCTGCTGCCTTAAACTGGTAATGATCATCCTCAGAATGCACCAGATTGCACCATTTTGCATCCTTTTTTTCAAAATTTCCGGGGGGTCATGCCCCCGGACCCCCCTAGCAAGCTAGGCGCTTCGCGCCGTCCGTCGTCTCGGCGCTTCGCGCCTTCACACCCATATCTTCACAATATACTTTTGAAAAAAACCAGTCATAAAATGAACTGATCCGCCCCTGCCGCCTGGGGGGACATCCGCCTGGGCCACCACTGGCAACCCCCCCCCCCCCCCCTCCTCTTCGCCTAGTCCGGCCCTGAGATCTATACAGACGGGATCGCAGTTGGCGATCCTGTCAAGGGATATCTATGCTCAGGGCCAACACTGCTAAGGTGTAGCGAATACAGTCTTAGCTGTCCTA
Organism: Littorina saxatilis; assembly: GCF_037325665.1. Lineage (NCBI taxonomy): Eukaryota > Metazoa > Mollusca > Gastropoda > Littorinimorpha > Littorinidae > Littorina > Littorina saxatilis. Next base: position 15,797,797 of record NC_090256.1, on the reverse strand, counting down.
TAATGCAATTGTTGTGTGTTTATAGCTTTGTCTTTGGAGAGAAATTGGTCGATTTTAAGCGTCAGATTTAGAGTGAACGAAGCTAAAAGTTTAAGAAAAAAAACAAAAGGGAGAAAAAAAAACTAACGGTTTTGTGCGTCCACAACTTTTTCGACATGTGCAAGTTATCAAGAGAGGATGCATTCAGCGAGTACAACTGTTCTGAGTGCTCTGGTATCATTAGTTTGTCAGAACGAAAGGTGGTCCATATTAGGACCCAGTCCATATTAGGAGGCCCTTCCGCTATAATTTGCACGTGTACATGTGACGTCACAAACATACACACCTTCCTAATCTTGACTGCACTGGTGCTATGGAAGGTCTGCTAAAAGTTCATCTCGGGAAATCAATATTTTAGCAATGGTTGTCGACATTTTATCCCCAAAAAACACCTAATGTTTGGATTGTGAGTTATAAGGGGAAATTCTTTGGGACGAATACAATTTTCCCTCATTCTTTTACTCCTTTCTTCTGTTCAGCAATGTGCTTATTGGAAGCACACATGCCGAATGCAAATGATCAGAGGTACCTTAATTGTTATTTAAGTGAGATAAAATGACAAATGATTCAAGTGATGACGTGTTTCAACGCTATTATCACACCACAGCCAGTTTATTTTGATGTTCCCCCAGGTTTGTTCCTTCGTAAGTAAGTTGACATGAAGGTTTAAAATGTATAATAGTATTTTACACACAAAGGTGGGAATCAAGTTATTTCACAATCGTCATGCAGTGAGTGTGTGCAGAAGCAGTTCTTTGGAAATCAGTGGATAGCAAGTCTAATAATAATACTGTGAGTGATCACAGTTTTTTTTATGGTTTTTCTGTGGCATATTTACACGAGTATACATAATTATGAAGGGTCGGAGCTGAAGGGGCGTGTCATCAGACACTGTGACACATTCTTAAAACAACAGAGAACTCAGAAGAAACCAACACCAAAGACGCCAAAAGTCTACTTCTTTTAGCTATATATCACCCAGCTCCGAAAAACCCCCAGCCCTGAAATAGTTTTTTCAGTACAATTTACCGTCTTACAGGCACACTAATGATCTCATCAAAACAGTTTGGCTTATCATCTTAGATCTGACCAGGCTTTTATTTGGGGTAAGACCATTCCTTCAATTTGTCTCATGCCATAATAATTACCACTGTACACAGGTAGCATTTAGACTATTTGTTTCTTTAGTATGTGACAGAGTGGAGGGATGTTCTTATTTCACGTAAAAGCCTGAATCCAAACTGTGTTAGCTCTGAAACATTCAAAGATAAGTCTGGTTTGTCTCCAACAACAATAAGAAAGAGAAAGCGAGAGAGAGGGACCCCTCCCACACACACACACACACACACTCACACTCACCCAACCACATCTTACGCATGTACATATCGTTTCAGATATCCGTCTCCGTTTCTTCATGTAAAAAGTGTGATTAACCTGTTGCATGTGATATCCGCTCTTGTTACAAAATGTTCAACAAAACATCATTGGAAAATTACTAAGTCTACGGACATCCATTGACACGACCTAATTCTGCTGAATCGTATGTCTCTTTTGACTGCTTAGAAAAGCGAAGGACGGAAATAACATTTTCTCAAAGCCAAATTGGATGTTGCAATGATGTACAAAATATGTTTATTTCTTTATTAATGATAAAAAAATCGCACTTGGTGAAAACCATTGGTGTACCACAAGCACTTAAAGCTACCAACACGTCATAGCATACATGGACGACACTAACACTAGCACACACACAAAAAACCGGCCCGTAACCAACAAGAATTATTCGCCAAAGCGTTACATAATTACAAAAATAAACATAAATCACTTAGACAGTGTCAAACAGGTGTTTTGGGGAAAAAGCTCCTTCGCACTGAATCTACGTTATGTTTTTCTTTAAATTCAGATGCTTTTTGTGACCAAGTGTCTGTTCTACACGAACATGCTATAATTAGAAAAAAAATCCTGCGCTCTTTTTTTTATTTTTTATGTTTTAATTTTTTTTACCAAAGACCTGTTAGCGTTGTGATTCTTGATAAAGTACTATGAAGCCAAACGCATACGTCCCCCGTCCCTTAACACATACATACACACTCATAAACACAAATACACACACACAGACACATCGTCATCGATACACACTCACACATAAATAAACAGACAAACGAACAAACAAAGTCCCTAAGATGTGCAGGTCCGTTTCGCAGTGCTGAAATAGACGCCCACTGTCACTTTGAAGATCGTTGTCCCAACCTGCGATAATGTAACGCTTTGGCGAATAGTTCTAATGAAATGATCATATTGAAAAATGAATTACCTCCACATTTGTCTTTACCTGTTTGAAAAATATGCATTTTTACGAATTTTGTAGCGTGCCGAATTGACATGTTCGTCTGAAGGAGCTTTTTCAAACAACCCTGTGATTTATGTTCATTGTTGTAATTATGTTACGCTTTGGCGAACAAGTATATTGCATGATCATGTTGAGAGATGAATTTCCTCCACAACTGTCTGAACCTGGTTGAAAAATGTGCATTTGTACGGTTTTTGTAGCGTGTCGAAGTGACACGTTTGCCAACAATCACGACTCGATCAACCCCTACCCTGTATAATACAGTTTATGAAAAGGTAAACAAAGAAAACGATTAAATAATGTGCACGAATCGTACAGCCAGAAAAATATCATCCACAAATCTGTCTTCGTTGTTGATGTAACTTATCTGGTTCATATTTTACGAACATTTGAAAATGACACAAAATCACTAACAGTGGGAGCAAATGAGCTGCGTTTCTTTCGCCGGGTACTGTACGTACATACAGGATAGCGATTGAAGGGGCAGAACTGCCTACTATAGCCAAGTTGAAGAATTCTCTCAAATTGTCTCCCTCTCTCTCTCTCTCTCTCTCTCTCTCTCTCTCTCTCTCTCTCTCTCTCTCTCTCTCTCTCTCTCTCTCTCTCTCTCTCTCTCTCTCTCTCTCTCTCTCTCTCTCTCTCTCTCTCTCTCTCTCTCTCTCTCGCTACTATGATATTTCATGTTTTTTTTGTTATTATTCATTGCAATGTATTATCTTTTTTATGATTAAATGTTTTAATTGGGAATCGTGACGAGGGTGATTGGAGACCCCCCGCGGGTTAGGGGGAAGAATTTACCCGATGCTCCCCAGCATGTCGTAAGAGGCGACAAACGGATTTTGTTTCTCCTTTTACCCTTGTTAAGTGTTTCTTGTATAGAATATAGTCAATTTTTGTACAGATTTTAGTCAAGCAGTATGTAAGAAATGTACTTGAAACTTGCATTCTCCCAGCAGATGTGGGGTTCTAGCTTTGCGACCTGTAGTAGTCCACACACACACACACACACGGACACGCACACGCGCGCGAGCACGCACGGTCGCACGCCAAGCACACATACGACAACACACGCACGCACGAGGCCCACACAAACACACGCAACGCAAACACAAACGCGCTCACATCCACAAACACACACACACACACACACACGCTGACACACACATACACGCTGACACACACACACACACACACACACACACACACACACGCGCGCGCAAGCACATGCCAGCACACGCATGACTTCGCGCGCATGAACAAACTGTGTTTTTTTCAAGCACACAGCGTGTGCTAGGTCAAATCCAACTGCTACTACTAATCCAAACAAGGACCAGAAGAACGATACAATTTACGTCCTGCTTTGAACGTTCGGTTTCCTTTGCATACAAAGCTGTTGGCGTGTGCATATCGTTCTGCTCTGAAACTTTCAAAAGAATGTTTAGTGTGAAGTGAAGTGTAACTTCCTACAAAACGAGGGATTTCTGTACAACTAAGGACTATTAGGTGGTTGTAGTGAGTGATTTGATTTCGCACTGTAAGCACAAGATGTGGACACTGTCAGCCTGTCTTGTGATTCTGTACCTGGGGGTGTTCAGTGTCACTACTGTGGAACAGAATTGTGAGTGTGCACCCTGCATCGTTTGTCATGAGCATGATACCGTTTCTTCGTCCTACAATAATTGAAACATTGATTGATCTATACATTATTTTGTGTTCATTTGTGTGTGTTTTTAGCAAGGTCATATTTACTTATTTGTGTGCTTATTTACCTACCAGCTGTTACCCGTTTGTATCAAAAACGTACCGTCATTCCTTGACGCATTTCTTGAATTTTTCTGCACCGTCTTGTGTCGAAGACTGACATTGGCTGTTCTCAAAAGGGACAAAGAAACAAAGGAGATACAGACGGACAGATTCACACACACACACACACACACACACACACACACACACACACACACACACACACACACGCACACACACACACACACACACACACGCCTATGATTGAGTAAATGGTTAATCATCTTTTAACGTTCTCAAATTAGATCAGGCGTGTGTGTGTGTGTGTGTGTGTGTGTGTGTGTGTGTGTGTGTGTGTCTGTGTGTGTGTGTGTGCGTGTTTGTTAATGTGTGTATGTGTGTGTGTGCGTGTGTGTGTGTGTGTGTGTGTATGTGTGTGTGTGTGTGATTGTTTGTGTGTGATTGTTTGTGTGTGTGTGTGATATTTTGTCTGTGTGTGTGTGTGTGTGTGTGTGTGTGTGTGTGTGTGTGTGTGATTGTGTGTGTGTGCAAGCACCCAGGCTATTCCAAATGTCATATTTATGTCACAATGTGGACCTTCTTGATTATCAGAAACTTTTTCATTGCTCATAAAAGAATGCCCAACATTCTTCTGAACTAAAGTGTAAACCCTCTCTCTTAAGTGCACACACACACACACACACACACACACACACACACACACACACACACACACACACACACACTATGTTTAGGTCTTTAATCACAACCCTGATAGGTGTGTGTGTGTGTGTGTGTGTGTGTGTGTGTGTGTATGTGTGTGTTGCACAATTACCGAAAACCGTTTCAACTTTCTGGACCGATCTTCATGAAACTTTACATTAGAGTGCGTGCAAATGATATCCCCAGATATAGCATGGACCAACACATTTTTTACTTTTTGAGATTTAAAAACCAAATTAATGTGGAACTATTCTCTGGGAATTCAGAAGCCAGAATATACTTTAATGTTTTCCAATTGCAACTAAATTGGATTTGTTGTGATAATTTTAATTGGGTAGGCTATAGGGTGCCCACACCATTCGGACACGTTTTGTAAAAAAAAAAGTGGGACCCCGCATTCAAATGTATATTGTAAAACAGAATCATAAAAATTATGAACAAAGTTTATCATATTTTTCTGTGAACGAAAAATATTTATGTGTCCCAAAAACTATTAACATAAAGATAATAATTATATGTATGTTGTATGAATGCCAGTTTGTTTGTTTGTTTGTTTGTTCGTTCATGGGCTGAAACTCCCACGGCTTTTACGTGTATGACCGTTTTTATCCCGCCATTTAGGCAGCCATACGCCGCTTTCGGAGGAAGCATGCTGGGTATTTTCGTGTTTCTATAACCCACCGAACTCTGACATGGATTACAGGATCTTTTTCGTGCGCACTTGGTCTTGTGCTTGCGTGTACACACGGGGGTGTTCGGACACCGAGGAGAGTCTGCACACAAAGTTGACTCTGAGAAATAAATCTCTCGCCGAACGTGGGGACGAACTCACGCTGACAGCGGCCAACTGGATACAAATCCAGCGCGCTACTGTCTGAGCTACATCCCCGCCGAATGCCAGTATTTCACAGCAACATCAGAGGCAATTTTTAAGTGTCATAAACACGTTCTCTGTTTCTGGTACAAATGCAGATTATGTAGAGGTTACATGCCGAGTCTCAGTGATTATCATTTATAGCGAGGCGACTCGATTATATTTTAGCATGTGATGCCGTATTGAACCGTTGTGATAATTGTGAAATACAAACAGTTGCGCAAACCGACCACAGAATGGTCATTATGTATTATAATTTAACACTAATAGTAAGAGGTCCTTCTTATTGGAAATTTAATGACAGCCTTTTGCGTGATTCTGAGTTTGTTGACAAAATGAATGTGTTTTTGGAACAATATATGAATGATCATTCCGAGGACAACCCCCACGACAAATGGGATTTCTGTAAAATTCAGATAAGGGAATTCTGCATACGATTTAGTAAAAATAAACATAAGCAAAACATTGATAATAAATCTATGTTGCAAAAGCAACTTAACGAAGCAGATGAGAAATTGTCAGTTGATAAAAAAAATCAGGATCTGTTAACACAAAGAGAAAATTTAAAGCACAAACTTGAAATATTCAATATTCAAGAAGCAAAGAGTGCACAAGTAAGATCTCGAGAAAGATTTATTGAACAGGGTGAGAAAAACACTCGCTACTTCTTGAATCTCGAAAAGGTAAGAGCAAACGTTAAGATAATGGACACTGATGCAACCAAAACGTTAGTGTGTTCTTTAGTCCTCTCAAAGATAGATTATTGCAATTCTCTTCTGGCCGGTCTCCCTAAGTACCTTTTAGATAGACTTCAAAGGATCCAAAATAACGCTGCCCGCCTGGTCTTCAAATCTTCCAAGTATGAACACGCCACACCCCTTCTTCACTCTCTACACTGGCTGCCTATCACCAAAAGGATCGAATACAAACTCTCCTCTCTTTCTTTTGCCGTCGTTTCTGGTTCTGCCCCAGAATACTTGTCAGAACTCTTCAATCTCCACACCCCCTCCCGTCAGCTTCGCTCCGCCGCCGACACTCGACTCTTCCGACTCCCCACAGTGCAAACAAAGACATGTGGCGAGAGGTCCTTCGCCTATCAAGCCCCTGTGACCTGGGATAGATTACCTCTGCCTCTCAGACACACAGATTCTCTCACTACATTCAAGACAAATCTCAAAACACACCTCTTCCAGCGCAAGTGATTTTTTTTCCCTTCAGCATCTCCCCACCCACCCCATCCCGCCCCACCTCACCCCCTACCTAGTGCCTAAAATAACGTGTATATATATTTATTCCCCCCTCTGCTTCTTTACCTCTGTAAACTTGTAGAGCTAGTTATTTTTCGATAATGACCCAGCAACCAAACAAATAACGAGCCAGCAACAGCCTGAATCCTCGATAGTGCAATAAGTTGAGAAGCTGTTCTGTTTTGGTACTACTTTTGCGACTGAAAAGTTCCGAACGCTCTATACGTACGAAATATACATCTCTGGAGCAAACAATACAAACATACCGCATTTAAATTAACAACTACAGGCCTGAACACATGAATCTCCATATAAAATCCATGAGTTAGGTTGTTTTCTGAATCTAGATCTGTCGTGCACACACCGTTCATCACAAGCAGATTCCCAAGGCAAGTAACTCATACTCTTGCCGACAAGAGTAGTTCCCCTTCTTTTAACGCAGTTTCTTCGACAACACTGACTGCAATCCGACGGTCAGTTTTCAACAATATTTCATTTTATAAACAGATCACACGCAATCAAATGCACACATCTCATCAATTTAAACAACATAAAGCGGTTTCATACACTATTTTCCCCAGAAAACTGAACTTCATACAGTAATTAACGTTGGAACACGGGTGCAAAAGTTCGTCTGCTAGTCCTATTTGACGAAAGAACATTATCCGAAACGATACTAAAACATAAACAGAACACACAATATCTGCCTTTACCGCCACAGCAGAATAACAGCATATCTGTGTACTTGATTTTAGTCTAAAACAGGGAAACTGACAAGAAGTGTTAACAGAATGGAATGATTTGCACGGAACTATACAACCGCGCATTAATCGATCGCCTGCGCAGGTTGACTGGTTGAGTGATTCGGATTCGATCAAACTTTCGCACAAAAACTCCTGTTTTCTTTGAATAACTGAAGAAAGGAGGAATAAAGAGGTTACACACCTCGTCTCAGTGATTATTAAAAATAATGGTCTCAGTTCGCGGTCATGAAAAAGCTCGCTGAAGCTCGCATTTTTCATGATCCGCCAACTTCGACCATTATTTTTAATAATCACTGAGACTCGGCATGTAACCTCTACTTATTCCCCCCTCTGCTTCTTTACCTCTGTAAACTTGTAGAGCTAGTTATTTTTCGATAATGACCCAGCAACCAAACAAATAACGAGCCAGCAACAGCCTGAATCCTCGATAGTGCAATGTGTTGAGAAGCTGTTCTGTTTCGGTACTACTTTTGCGACTGAAAAGTTCCGAACGCTCTATACGTACGAAGTATACATCTCTGGAGCAAACAATACAAACATACCGCATTTAAATTAACAACTACAGGCCTGAACACATGAATATCCATATAAAATCCATGAGTTCGGTTGTTTTCTGAATCTAGATCTGCTGTGCACAAACCGTTCATCACAAGCAAATTCCCAAGGCAACCAGGCCGTTACAACAAACAGATTTTGCAAATTGGCAATTGATTCCAAGACATTATTATGAGGTTCTTGGAAGCCAGCTGTGCTGCTTTACATCAACTGCCAAACCAAAACAGTTTATTGGTCTGACCAGAGTTAAATCAAAATTTTGGCAACATGTTTTAAAAATATGGATTGAGAACAGATATTTATATCCTGTTCAAAAAGAAAGTATTCTTGATCAATGTTTATGGAATAATGCAGATATTATTTTTAGAAAGAATGTGTTGTGTTTTGATAACTGGATTGAAGCCGGTGTGAATTGTGTACGTGATGTATGGATAGGCGAAAATATTGTGTCATTTCAACATATTTGTGCCATAGTCGGATATTGCGCCACAAGGCTGTTTGAGTACAACGCTTTGCACACGGCCCTCTGCGCGCGAGCACTGCGGGACAACATAGTTAAAAGAAGACGCGGGTGACGAGCCTCCTGCGACCTGTTTTCAGGGCATGCTAAATAACCCTTCCCCGAAGAAATTTCGTGCGATATTAACGCAATCCAAAGCCAGTGAACCCTGCGCTGCAAAAATGTTGGTCCCACAAATATAACATTTGCATTGGCGAAAAGTATTGGGTCCTGGCAAGTGCATGTACACGGGAAGAGAGATTAAAGTTACTCCAATGGAAAATTTTACATAATATTTATCCCACAAATATTTTATTGCATAAAATGAAGTTAAAAGAAAATAGTTTATGTAGTCTTTGTAATGAAATTGATTATATTGAACACTTCTTTTGGAAATGTAGCAAAATGAAATTGTTTTGGGAAAATGTTAGAAGATGTATATTTGTTAATACGGAAGAAAATATTATATTAACAGAAAAAAGTGTATTGTTTGGTTACTCTCCAGAAGTGCAAACCCCCATAAACAAAATTATTAATCACATTTTGCTCATTTCAAAAATGTGTATCAGTAAGTACAGATATGGTAGGCCTATTGATTTAAATGTGATGTTAGGATATGAATTAGCATTGAGATATTTCAGTATTGTGTAAATGTTGAAGGATGAATGAGGATACGTTGTAGACGAATGCTTGAATTTTTTTTTATTAAAAGCCCCACAATGATGTGCTTGGCAAATTCAAAACAAACAAAAAAAAACAAAAAAACAAAAATAAAAGTATATGTATAGGTTACAACACGAGTGGTTTTTTATATGGCTTGGGGGGATATAGCTCAGTTGGTAGCGCGCTGGATTTGTATTCAGTTGGCCGCTGTCAGCGTGAGTTCGATCCCAGGTTCGGCGGAAATTTATTTCAGAGTCAACTTTGTGTGCAGACTCTCTTCGGTGTCCGAACCCTCCCCCCGTGTACACTACATTGGGTGTGCACGTTAAAGATCCCACGATTGACAAAAGGGTCTTTCCTGGCAAAATTGCTTAGGCACAGTTAATAATTGTCTACCTATACCCGTGTGACTTGGAATAATAGGCCGTGAAAGGTAAATATGCGCCAAAATGGCTGCAATCTACTGGCCGTATAAAATTTCATCTCACACGGCATCACTGCAGAGCGCCTAGAACTGTACCCACGGAATATGCGCGATATAAGACTCATTGATTGATTGATTGATTGGGAGACACGAGCCTCTGGCGAGTGGCTCTCGATTGATATTCCCGCTGGGTCTTGACTGAAATACAAGCCATATAAAAAACCACGAGTGTTGTAATCTGTATATCCCATTCTACCATCAAACACAAAGTGTAGACTACTAGCGGCACTGTTGCGATCTGTGGACTGTAAAACAGTGGTGCCATCGAGACTTGGCCCTTTTGCAACCTTAAACCAAGTGACCGTCGCTGAAAAAAATAAAACGAATGAGTGCATCGATAAGTACGCGGTAACACTACTTTCAGACTATTTAAAAGCTTTAAGTAAAGGTTAATAAGTTGCAAGAAAGTAATGAAGTCGTATAGAAATTAATTTAGTTGAAGCGCACAATATTATTCTTTTGTTTTGCGTTTCAGGTCGGCAGAACGGGCGAAACGGGTTTGGGACCCATTTGGCTTACTCGATTCAGAATCGATTCCACGTTGTTTTTCTCGAACGTGTTATTATACAATTAGGCTTATTGACAGAGAAGCAAATTTTAGGGAACAAATATGTAGGTTTAGATTTAACCATTTGCTCCCTATTTGAAATGTATCTACGTGATAAACTGTTTTGCGAGTGTGTTTGCATGAATGAACCTAAACTGGTATGGGTGTGAGGAAAACGGGACCGACTTGGTGAAGTCGCGAATTGCTGACACGTCTGTCACCGCCGATTGATTGCATTTTGAAGGAATATGACTGGATTACGGAAAAATGCACACATGTTAAGTTCTTGGATACCTTCATCGCCAATGTGGACTTACTGCAGAGCCAGGCAAAAGAGTAGACTTTCTCGCAAAATACGTGAAACAGCCGATGTTTGATACGAAGCGAAGCCACCCCAAACCATGCAGTACGGACGCTTTTCGGTCCCGCTACGCATGACACCAGACCAGTGTTGTTGCTTTGAGTTTGACTCACAAACTCGAAACTGTCATTTAAAACATGAGCCAAAAGTGTATTGATTGTGTGATTAGTCTATGTGACAGGGCTTCTATTATCTGTCAGTTCCCACACCGACACTGTGGCAGACTCTCACGAACAGTCGTCTGCTTCGATGCAAGGGAGGGTACTCGTTTTTTTGTGTTTTGGTTTGTAGCCATGGGCATTGTGATAGTGTTCGACTGTTCAAACTAGTGTTATGCACGGGTTAATAAAACTGAGGATAGAACTCTTTAGCAGCAAAACAATTAAGAGTGTATTACAATCTATTTGTTTGGCGCAAGGTCAAAGGTCGGGAGGAAAGTAGTTCTTTGCCCAAATCGGAATCTGCACTATCATATATTTGTTGGAGTCCATGATGTATTTATTGAGCTATAAAAATACAACATATATACCCATACTGAAGTAACAGAGACAAAGAAGGGAGGTCATGGGATATTGCATTATACTTGTCTCGTCTAAATATCGGGCCCTATTGCTACTCTGAAAACACAATAGCTGTTATTGATGACGTCATATCCTTTTTTTGTGAAAGAAGAGGCGGCACTCTCACACCCTCATTTTTTTGATTAAATTAACTGAAATGTTGGTGTTCAAGCAATCTTCGACGAAGACTAGACTATGGGATTGCATTTTAGCTTGAAAGCTAAACACTTGATTGATGAATTCGGTCACTAAAAATTCTGACGAAAATACAGATTTTAGTAATTGATTCAAACAAGATGTCATCTTAGTCCATAACATTTCCTGATTCCATAATCATACATATTTGATTCGTTTGGATTAAAAAGAAAGTCAGACAGCTACAAAGATTAAAGAAAAGCACATTTTCCTGTAAAGCGCTTTACGCTACAACGCTATACTGGATTGTCAGTTTCAGCGATCAGCAGGCTCTATGTTTTTCACGTGAATAAGTGTGTCAGCGCTTTTTGTCTCGGTCGCAGGGTATCCGCAAAGCATTGTCTTTCTGAAATGCAGTGCGTTCAGTATCATGTGAGGTTGCCAGATTGACCAAATGTATGAATTTCGTTTCACGCGACTAGTTTCTAATTTTCCTCTGTCACATACACACACAAGTATATGCATAAACTGACAGAAATACACACTGCAGACACACTTACAGACACATACACAGTAATGGCGCTAGTATTTTTTCAAACCGATGCGCAAACTGTTATGATGCAAACAGTCCAGAAAAACCTGTAAGAGTCCAACTCTGGTTTTGTTGTTTTACCAGCACACAAAAAACCGGTAGTTCTATAAACATCAACCCGTAGGTCTTACAGGCAGCCAATTTTGTTCTGGTATTTTCTCATTTCAACCGGTAAAATACCGGTAATTACTGGTTAACGCCAATACTGCATACATCAATCACTTCTTTTCTAAGATCAAGCGTGCTAGGCTGGGAGTTTCTTTCACTGAAGGCTGCAGTTGGATTTGTTTAAAATCTACATAATGCAGTTAGGTTGCAACATGCGTAGGTCCTTTTCTGTTTAAAAGAAGGGGGAAATGATAGCAAAAGGTACGTTTCTTACACTAGTTCATCTTGTTGATTACAAGTCGCAATTAAAGTCGGAGCTAACTCAAAAAACATTTATTTAAGTTTCGTGTAAACGACGCTCGATTCAAAATAGGTAATCCGTCTTGTTTCAGGTGTCCGGTTTAAAATCCCTCAGTTTGCAGCCGACACGGAGTTTTGTGTAGAGGAGAACACCACCCAAACCATCCAGTTCCACGTTTTCTACAACTGTAGCGGTACACCAACTGTAAAAGTGAACCGAGGCAATGACACAGGACGGTTGTTACCTCTGTGTACAGTGAGGCCGGGTCAAACGGCAAAGAACTGTAGCTGTGAAACATCTCCTGAAGGGCTATCATGCAACTTCACCACAACTTTTGGTCGTTCCGATACCATATGGGACTTTGTTGCCCTGCCTCCTAATCAAACGGTTCAAGCAGAAGTGTTTCATGTCTTAGTCAACGTCACATGTAGGTAACAGTTGTGTATGTGTGTGTGCATGTGTTTGTGTGTGTGGCCCTGTTGTGGGATAATTGATTTGAGTTTCAAGGTGTGGATATTCTGAATCTTCGTCGACTTTTTGATTGGTAACTTACGTTTTTGTCAAGTCGATTTTGGGAAGACGATTGACCAACAACATAGATTTCGCTAATAGTTTGCCTATGAGGGTGTATTGAAACAAGTGTAAACATTTTAGAGTAATCAATCGAACAGACTTTATGATACAGAATTTTGAATATGATGCCAAGAATCATATACACGAGGATTGGTAAATTGAATGGGGTATCTGAACGATCACTTCCAATCACAAGACCTATTTGTTTTAGGTGGTGTGAGTACCTGCATGGTTTACGAGTGTTGTAATCATGTGTTTCTATTTGAATTATTGCAGCCTGTATTTTCGATATGGCGGGAACTAGCGTAATTTCAATAAGTGTTTGCAGGCTAAATGAGCACATTTTTCCTGAAGCATTCGAACGATTTTACCCCTCAAAAATGGTACAATGCAGAACGTAGTCGACACAATCACAAATAAAGAATTAAAACAATTGATAGTGACATTTTAGTACAAACCTGCAAAATGTACCATTACCCCCAGTTGAAAAATGGCATCATAACATGTAAAAGAGATCCTACTCTGACAAATATGCATGTTGAGTAGTATGTAAGTGCTGTTTCAAAGTGTTCACAAGCTACTGTGTCCGAAAATAGACACAAGTACACATTCAGAAATGTTAGAATTATGATACTCTAGAACAAAATATTTGCATTCGGGCGTAACCGGGCTCGCCCGTGTATGTATTTGTGCGGTGTGTCTCTCTGTTTCTCTTGTTTCAACACACTCTGAAAGTATCACGCACCAAATATTAGCAAAATATTAGCGAAGTCAAATTTTGAGGTCAATCGCTGTCGTAGAAAGTAGTAAGATTTGAAGTTTGAATGAAATGACACGGGAATTAATGCTTTGGTTGGGGTACACACATGTTTGCTATAAGTGCTTTTCTAAGTTTATATTTTGCCTACTTTAACGTAAGTACTCCTGTCGGCTCAATGTGTGCATTTTGATTATCGGAATGTGTGTTGCATGAGACATACACAAAACAAATGTTGACAAATAATGCGGATTAGTAATGCTAAGCTGTGGTTACACACCTATTGTGCAATGTTCTGGCGTGTATGGTATTTTGGTGTTGAGGTATGCCATTGATCACACACACCGTCTATTTCAGATCTCACAAAGATAACATACTTCGAGGTTACGCACAATGGGAGCAATATTACTACAGATGAAAAGAAAGACATTGAAATGTCATGTCGATGGGACAACGGCAATCCGATAAGGAACATCTTGCTGCGTAACGATCAGAACGGGACAATCATATATCGTAGAGTACCCGGAGAGAACAATGCATCTTTTCGTAAAAGTATCAACAATACCTCTTGTGCTGACTCTGGGCGTTACAGTTGTATAGCAGAGGGCACAAATGAACAAAAAACGATTAGTGTATGGATCAAATGTAAGTATGCCAGTTCTACAAGCAGTTACCGTCACAATTTCAATACACAAACAAACAGACAGACAGATAGACAGACAGACAGAAAGGACAGACAGATAGACAGACAGACAGACAGACAGACAGACAGTCCAAGAGACAGACAAAGACAGACAGACACGCTCACACACACACATCTCTCACACACACACACGAATCTCCCAATGCAAGTGAAATGATGTAAATCACCATAAGTATGACTATGTCCAGGCTTTGATAGAACAACAAACATAGGCATATACTAAAAAAACCATCCTGGCTGAATCCTGTGGAAAGTGAGAATTGTTTGCCTAGTTGATTTAGCAAATTAACACTTGAACAATTTGTGTTGAGCAAACGTGGTTAACTCTGCTCAAACAAAGTAGTCTGGCGGGTCTATAACAATTTACGTTATGGTTTAGACAGAAACAAAGGTAACGAAGGACATCCCTTTTCGTAAACTTTAATGTTGTGTACGTAGGTAACACGTGATGAACGGAAATGGAATCACACATGAGGGAAAGAGGCCGCTTAAAATAGCCACCAGAAATGTTTCGTAAAATGCATAAAGAAATAGACATTCTTAAAATGCGGGTTACGTTTTCAAAGGAATGACATTAGCTATTTGTATTTACAGGCCCGCCACAGTTCCTTCACTCCGATGTTGAGCAGGGAACGTACCAACGTTCTCAAGGATCGGATGCAGAGTTTCAGTTCAGCATTCTATCATACAAGGACATCACAAGGTGTATGCTGAAAGGCCCTCAAGACGAGCAGCCCAACGACTGCACTCGCAACAGAATGTACGTGGTGGTAATCAGGATTTACTAATCGGCTGACTGTGAAATCAGCAGCCATTCAGTATCACAATAAGTAGCTTCAGTTGGACATTTTTATTGACTCTTTTGAAACATCACAGTTCGCTAACAGATTTATACACCCAATGGAGAAAATGATCACTGATCATAGAGATTGTTTTAATTGTTATTCTTTACATTCCTTAGAGCTAAGTGATTTTAGAATAACAATGATGTCGGTAAATATCAGAGGAATGGTCACACTTGTTCGCGTAAGTTAGTTTGGGTAACTTTGACAGTTTGATTGTTCTAAACTTAAGCACTGTGAAAAGGTAGTCTCCATAGACCGATATTGTCCATGTACGCTTTGTTTACGTTTGCTTCGTCAATCGTTATCGACCCTAACAACATTGAAAAATGCTGCCTGGCATACTCTAACGTCAAAATTCGCAACAACACAAATCACAATGGCTTCCCAGGAGGTATACATGTTTAAGTAAATATTTACAGCTATTGTGTTTTCAGCGTAGCAATAGGGTCCGATATTTAGACGAGACAAGTATAATGCCGACAAGTCGAAGACGAGTCGCATTATACTTGTTCGAGTCTAAATATCAGACCCTATTGCTACGCTGAAAACACAATAGCGATTATATAGCTGTTATGACCTTGATTTGTTGTTCCAAACTTACAAAATGACAGTTTTTGCGTCGATGCGTTGATCTCAGGTTTTGATAGCAGACAAACCTCTTACGCGCATAATGTTCGCGCAGACATGCACACCGCTTCACGCTTTCTGACTTTGGAAGAAAAACTGACTCCAAGTGCATTCGATTTCACAACACAGTTGTTGAAACAGCTTTTTAAGTTGTCAGTGTATGCTGGTGTCGATAGAAACATCGCCGTGGTACAGATGGGTAAACTGGAACCATGCGTCTTTGTTATCGACAATATGCTTTTGGATATTGAGAAAAATGGCCGACTTCCTAAGCATTATGCTTTGATGATCGGAAGAGACCATCCAATCACATCCCCCGAATTCCCCCACGTGTTCATCAGAATAGCTATATACGTAGATATTCAGCAAAACAGTTCATCAGAGTAAATTAAGTTACTTCATTTTATGTTTCTTAGCGACATAACTGTCAGCGGGGCCCTTCCCCGTCTGAACCTGACTGTGGTGATCAGCAATGTGAGCGAGCAGGACAGTGGGACCTGGCAGCTTAGCGTGGAGAACGGGTTCAAAGGAAAAGCCAGCATCCCCAACACGGCCACTGTCAAATTCACACTGAATGTTACTTCACGTAAGTAAAGTATTACGCTACGTACATGTTTTTTGTATCCCCTGATATACCCGTGTTTGTGCGCATTGTATGTATATGTGTATATGTGTGTGTGTGTGTGTGTGTGTGTGTGTGTGTGTGTGTGTGTGTGTGTGTGTGTGTGTGTGTGTGCTCTGGCAGAAATGTATGCTTGTTGAACAAGCATTCAAATCAAGAGTCGCTGAAGACATATATATGCAAACAGGTAAGAAGCATACACATAAACAATAAACTTATGCAAATGAAGATTGTATTTTTAACGCGAATTAGAACCGACGTCATGTTGTCACTACTTAGATGCCATCTTCAAAATGTCTCCAATAAAATAACTACAATACTTCAGATCAAACAGTTAACAAGAAGAGCAAACGCTCGATCGAGTCACTTTCGCAGTTCTGAATATTATATGAGGCATCAGATGGACAGGAAGAAATTGCTATTCACAACACAATGAGTCACGTTCACATAAAATTTGAGCCCGGTCACTTTTATAGTTTCCGAGAAAAGCCCAACGTTAAGTTGTGTGTTGCCGAACAGAAAAGGCTAGTTATCTCCCTTGTTTTTCTGATAACGTTCGTAAAAGGCTACAGATGTAAATACTTTGATGTAAAGAATAATCCTACAAAGTTTCAATCACATCCGATGAACTTTGTCAAAGATATAAAATGTCTAATTTTTCCTTTGACGCTGACCTGTGACCTTGAAAAAGGTCAAAGGTCAACGAAACCATCGTTAAAGTGTAGAGGTCATTGGAGGTCACGACTAAACAAAATATGAGCCCGATCGCTTTGATAGTTTCCGAGAAAAGATATAAAATGTCTAATTTTTCCTTTGACGCTGACCTGTGACCTTGAAAAAGGTCAAAGGTCAACGAAACCATCGTTAAAGTGTAGAGGTCATTGGAGGTCACGACTAAACAAAATATGAGCCCGATCGCTTTGATAGTTTCCGAGAAAAGTCCAACGTTAAGGTGGTGTCTACGGACGGCCGGCCGGCCGGCCGGACAGACTAACACTGACCGATTACATAGAGTCACTTTTTCTCAAGTGACTCAATAAAGGAGAAAAAGCAGGCAACATCCTCTTAGTTGACATGTTTATGTTAAAATAGTCATTAGCCTACACCACTTTGTAATTAACAGACGACAGGAAATACATTTCAAATAGCACATTTTGTGCATACCAATACTACGGAATCCACAAGACCAAACACCCTTTTTACCTCAGAAAACCTGTACCCGATTTTCCCAAGAAATTTGATAACCTCTGCATGGGCTTCAAGTTTACGCTGAGTAAGGGGATATCCTTGTGTGATATATGCAATGCCATAACAACCAGTTTTGCGGCTTGTCGAATTTTAATTTGAACCGTGTTTTGCAATGGGAAAGCAAAACACAACAACAACCAACAAAAACAACAACAACGACAAAAACGACAACAACAAACACGAATATTTTTCAGACCAAATGTTAGACAGCAGGGTTTTGGTGACAAACCCATGTAATAAACGCATGTGAATCAGTTTTGTTGCCAGAATCAGAGGAAAATATGTGCAGGCCGAAATGTCCTGGCTAAAAAACACATTGTTTTGTCAGAAGACCTCTTACATGAACAAAACATAGGACGGGCTATTGACCAAGGGTCATAACAGTGCGTCAGATTAAAACAAAAATTGCGTCAATGACCGAAGACCAAGGGCTGAGAATACGACTAGGGCAATTGAAGGTTGTTGTTTCTGCTCATAACTGGTTTCATTTGATTTGAGCAAAATGTGGACATCACATCAAACGTTCTTAGCCTCGCCCGCTCTCAAACATGTTTATTTGTTATTGTTTTAGAACCTTCGAAACGGTTAAAAAAAACTGGAATACATTTTACATTGTTTCAACTTGTTATCTTTGGTAGCCTGGGGAACATTATAAGATGTTTGGTGGCTTGTTGACAGACCAGCTTTTTTGTTGGTCCAAGGGGACCATATCGTCTTTTATTTCATCTTTATCGACCAAGGCCGAAGGTCGCGGTTGATAAATATGAGACAAAAGGCAATATGCTCCTCGAGGACCAACAGCAAAATGCTGGTCTGACAACAAGCTACCAAACATCGTTTTTGTCATCATTTTGGTTGTGCAACAAAATGCACAATAACCCACAGGGAGACGAATTTTTAGAATCCAACTCCGGGCCACAAAGCATCGTCACAGTAGCACGAGATAACACGTCAAACTTGTATGTGACGTCAAACGTAGCTTGTTGACGCTTTTCTTCCAGTCTGAAAATGTACAGAGCTGCGATCATACCTGTGTTGAGCATATTTCTTTTCTTTTAAGTGTTTATGACTTTTCGTTGTGGATTTTGCGATTACAGAGATAAGTTGCAAACTGACCATGAGTCGCTGCGGTAATTATCAACATTGATTGGGTCTTTGAGAGTGAATGCTTACAATCGTTGTCCTCGGAAACACAAATCCAAAGCCGCGATGGTTCCACACATCAAACAATCAGCCTGATTGGCTTTTACTTTGACAATCCACGTTTCACCTGCAAGCTCAAACCCATTCACCACCTCGAGTTATTGCATGGGGAACATGTGATTTATTTCCCAGATGTTTGTGAATGAAAACTTGTGAACATGATGACAAAACATAATTATCCATTTCGTTCAACTCAAATAAACCCATCATTGCTGAGAAAGAAAGGCAGATCTCCTAATATTGATCGAGCTACCCAGGAAATTGGGGTTTCTTGACCTTCTCCCAAACTGTGGTGGCTTGTTGTCAAATTCTAAATCAGCCTAACTTCACGACCGATTAGGATAACATGGATATGCTCTGTTAGTCAAGAATATAACCCCAAAAAAACTGTTGTAATCAAAAAGTGTAAATCTCTCAGTTTTGTTACAATGTTCGACGATTTAAAGTGAATGGTACCTGTAAAGAACATTATTTCTAAAGATAGACGTGGCCTTGGACCCGTGACGTCATGCCAACATACTGCTGAACTCAAATAAAATAAACCCATCGTTGCCCCCCCCCCCCCCCCCCAACAAAAAGGCAAATCTCCAAATGCCAATATGTTATTCGCTTGTTAATATTTAGGGATGTGGCGCGCGTGTGCGTGCGTGTGTACGTACGTGTATGTGTGTGTGTGTGTGTGTGTGTGTGTGTGTGTGTGTGTGTGTGTGTGTGTGTGTGTGTGTGTGTGTGTGTGTGTGTGTGTGTGTGTGTGTGTGTGTGTGTGTGTGTGTGCAATTAATAAAACACATTATTCCCGGGAAGTCGGGCTATGGTTGCCATTGAAGAGCTTACTGTCTAAGATTAAATTGACTCTCAGTGCACTTGACAATCAGTAAGTATGCTTGTTTGACTATTAGTTGACTTGTGAATGCTAATGTGTGCGTTTGTATGATCTGAAATATAAAAGACATGAAACATGTCCCACTTTGCATCAACGGCATGATATTTTCACGTTATGCGAGAAAAAAAAACCTTTCAATATATCACTCAAGGTGATTATGAACCGGTTAATTACTACTAATTAACTAACCACACCACGATCCACTCTCGCAGGCATACAATTAAATAGAGTCAACAAAAGTATAAGTTTCAGACGCCTGTTTATGTATAAACTCTCCACCTCCCTCGAGCCTTCACTCAAAATATGTTCCTTTTACGTTCTCAACACGTAAAAAACCAGTGTTCACTGACAAAATGCCAGTACTATGTAGAAAATTATAGTAACACGCTGAACCCGTGTAAATACAGTCGAAATGAGAATGTTCTGTTCGAAAAGCTCTAGTTCGTGCAGGTGTCACACACCCCACGTTGTCACTACTCCAATGAAATCATAGATACGAAAAGACAACGGTGGTCAACGGGGTGCGTACGACATGGTGCACTTAGCTTTATCTCTGCTGCTGCTGCTTAGCCGGTATGCTGGTTAGTCGGTTCGCTGGTTAGCCGGTCCGCTGGTTAGCCGGTTCGCTGGTTAGCCGGTCCGCTGGTTAGCCGGTCTCCTGGTTAGCCGGTCTCCTGGTTAGCGTAGCCTCAACAGTTCCCGCCAGAGTCAGCCGTGTCGATGTTACGGGAACGTAACGAACGAACGAAACGAACGAACGAAGGAAGGCTGCAAACAGAAAGCATCGGTGCACTAAACATGTCAGCTACCCCTCACCCACCACCTTAAACCATGTCATCTTTAAATATCTCATCGAGCACGTGGGCCTGCACAAAACTGACTTTTTACAACAACAAAACAGCCATTTTCCGTCCTTCTCTCCCTATCTGCAAAAACCATATACAGATTAGTATTTTAGCGTCACAGAGAGTAAATTATGCGCTAACCTGGAAAGAACAACAGAGAGTATTTCATTCCACAACACAGACTCATCAACAGCGTTAAATAATGATTTATTACCTCAAAAGCCTATGATTGTAACTCTCAATGGAAGCAAAGTCCGCCTCCTCCCTGGAACAGTCTCTGTTCGTCAACAGTGACCCAAAACGTCCAGAACCCCTTGTCGAATCCTTATGCGAAAGCCATCGCCGACGAAGGAAATGTGACGACTTGTCCTCAGCAAAATACGTGGCAGAGGAAAGGAATAACTTGTGGAAGTTCCCCTAGAGTGCCGAATATGATACTCGGTGAAAAACCATCATACTCTAGTAACTGTGTGTTAGGTCCTTCCCCTTCTGCCGCTGGGTGTCAAGTGTGCCGTCCTTGAGTCTCTGACAGACCACCTAGCCAAATACACGTGACTGACCTTGTCCCAAAACCCAGTCCAGCTATACACAATTTTGCCTCCCCAAGCAGGAAAAAGACACGAGAAACTCAATCCCTGAAAATCCCGTGCGCGCTGTCAGCGAAAAAAACCGTCAGCCCTATGACAGCAGAAACCTGCACTGTGAAGCTCGTGCGTTTCAAAACATCCGTGCTCGGGAGCACTGTCAGCAAAAACTCTGCTGTGTCCAATATCACGCACAGGCGCTTTCTATCATACATTGACCCAGAACAGGCACTCCACTGAGTGACGCTTTCTTGGTCTCTGTCACCCGATCGTGACACACCTCCCCTCTTCAAGACGAAACCTCGGTTTCGCTCACAGTCATGTTCTCCTCTACAGCCCGAGAGAGAAAGTCAGCTCCAACATTGTTGGCGCCCGGAATGACGCGTACCGTGAATTGGTACGGTTGGAGAATCAACGCCCAGCGCATAAGTCTGGCGTTTGCCAACCTTGCAACCTGAAGATATTGCAGAGGTTGATGGTCTGTTTCCAGACAGAAAGGTCGTCCTCAAGAACGAGCAACCCCTCGTTTCACCCCTGATGACTGCAACCTTCTCTGTCTTCTTGTCTTTGTTCTTCTGGTCTTTGTTCTTCTCCCCGTAGGCTGTCCTCTCTATGTAGGCGCGCAGCAGGTTGGCGTGGTACAGGCGTGCTTTCCCGTGCATCATGATCCTGTAGTCATTCTGGCCCACTTTCGCTGTCACCTCAAAAGGTCCTTGCCACTGCAGTTGTAGCTTGTTGTGTTTGACAGGTAGAAGTAGCAACACCCGTTCTCCAATCTTGAAGCTGCGCGGCCGTGCCTTGCGGTCGAATCCTCGCGCATAACGCTGTGCTGCTCTTCCCAGGTTCTCTTGAGCCAGTTTGCAGGTCTCTTCAATCCTGTTCCTGAGTTCTACGATGTAGGTCGCTGTCGTCTGCACCTCCTCGTCAGCTTCTTCGTCCGTCCAGGCTTGACGCAGGATAGCCATGGGACCGCGTACCTGTCTGCCGTACAACAACTCAAATGGGGAAAAACCCAAGCTCTCCTGAGGAACCTCGCGGTATGCAAAAAGCAATGCTGGGATGTACCTGTCCCACGTGCGTGGTTTCTCCTGAGCTAGTTTCCTCAGCATGGTCTTCAAGGTGCCATTGAACCTTTCCACCAGTCCGTTGCACTGAGCATGGTAAGGAGTGGTGAAGTGCTGCTCCAGTGTTAGCAGTCGTGCTGCCTCCGCCATCACTCCTCCCGTGAACTGCGTGCCTCTGTCGGTGAGTACCTCTGATGGAATTCCCAGCCGGGACCACATAGTAACCAGAGCCTCAGCTACTCGCGTGGCTTCAATCGATTTCAGAGGGATCGCCTCTGGGTATCGAGTAGCGTAGTCCACCATGGTCAAAATGTATCTGTTTCCGTCCTCAGACGCAGGCAAGATGGGCCCGATGATGTCCACTGCCACCCGACGAAAGGGTTCGTCGATGAGCGGCATCTTCTCTAAGGGGACCTTCCTCACCCTTCCTTTGGCAACCACCTTCTGGCACTTATCGCAGGACGCACAGAAACGTCGGACATCCGTGCAGATGCCTGGCCAGTAAAAGTGGCGCCAGACACGATCCGTGGTCTTCTTGGTACCAAGATGACCTCCCAGAATCGAGTCGTGTGCCGTTGCCATGACACCCTCGCGAAACTCGCGAGGCACGACAACCTGTTTGAATGTACCTTCTTGGTTGCTGAACTCACGGTAGAGCAACTTCTTGTCCCTGAGGAACTTTGACCTCCCATGCTTCCCGCTCAGCTTCACCTTCCCCGACTTCGCGTGCTCCCGAGGAGTAGCTAAGGTCGGGTCAGAATCCTGAGCCTTCGCGAGAAGCGCGGGGGTCACGTTCCCCAGGGCAGCTCGTGCAGCAGGTAGGGGTTTGAGAGGTTTGTCCTCTCGCTCCGCCTGTGCCCGCGTGAGCACTGAAATGACGTCGGGAGACCGATAAACGGGAACCTCCCTGGTGACGCCGTCCACAAACTGAACCCGGTTTCCAATGAGCAGGTCGCATGGAGGATCGTCCATGACGACGGCCACAATGGTCCCCGTGAACAACGGGGTTACGACCTTGATCACTGCCGTGTTCAAGTCGTAAGCGTGAGATGCCTCGGCCATTCTCACCCTGATGCTGTCTCCTGTGTAGGCCATAGCTGGAACTAGACTCGCCCGAACCACTATCATGTCTGCCCCTGTGTCCCGCAGACCTTCGCCCTTCACTCCGTTAACGTAGACGTTGCAGTGGGGCTGGAAATGTTTCCTGGAGCACGGAACGCAGAGTTGTGGGATGGTGCATGAGCTCGTGACGTCCCTGAACTCCTCACTGCCAACGAAGTGAACGCCCTTCTGGTCAGCCTGTCTCTTGTGGCAGTCCTTCTTCACGTGGCCCCGCTTGTTGCAGTAGTAACACTGGATGTCAGTTCTGGAACTCGATCCCTTGTGTCCCTGATCGTCCTTCCCGTCCTTGGGTCCTGAAGAACCCGAATTTCCCGTTTTTCCTGGCCGTGAGCCTGAAGATTTGCCGGAGATCGCCTGGGCGTCCTCGTGCACTCTGATCCAGTCGGCTGCCTCCTGAGTAGTCTTGGGCTGGTGCTCCTGCACGAAGGTCACCACCTCAGGTCGCAGGCTGGACATCAGTTGTTCCATGACTATGAGGTCGGCAAGGTCGTTGACGGTCCAGTCCTTTTCGGCCATCTCCACCCAGCGCCGCAGGTAGAGGTTAAGGCGTGCCACAAACTGATGACTCAGCTCGCCGCTCAGTCTCTTGCTGTTACGCAGACGTCGTCTGTAGGCTTCAGCAGTCAGGTTAAAGCGCTGGAGTAACGCCTTCTTAAGTGCCTGATAG
Organism: Littorina saxatilis; assembly: GCF_037325665.1. Classification (NCBI taxonomy): domain Eukaryota; kingdom Metazoa; phylum Mollusca; class Gastropoda; order Littorinimorpha; family Littorinidae; genus Littorina; species Littorina saxatilis. The sequence goes on along the minus strand of NC_090256.1, from coordinate 15,773,509 downwards.
TCTCTCGCCTCGTCGTCCTCCAAAGCGTTGTAGAGCTGCAATGCGCGTCCTTTCAAGCAGGTGCTAAGGCGGCTAGCCCACGTGGCCTCTTCCCACTTCTGGTCAGATGCGATGCGCTCAAACCGGCGTAAAAAGTCGTCGAGCTCGTCCTTGTCATCGTCGAACGTCGGCAGTCTCGTACGGTCGGCAACAAACGTCGGCGCGCTAGCCTGAGTAAGCGTACCCTTCTCGGCCTGCAGCCTAGCTAGTTCTAGCTGGTGATCGCGTTCGGCCTGTTTGTCCTGTCTATCACGTTCGGCCTGCCGTTCCCTTTCTTGTCTGTCAAGTTCGGCCTGTCGTTCCTGTCTCTCAAGCTCGTCTTTCTTTTCCTGTCTGTCACGTTCGTCTTTCTCTTTCCGTTCTTGTCTGTCAAGCTCGTCTTTCCTTTCCTGTCTGTCTCGTTCTGCCTGTCGTTCCCTTTCTTGTCTGTCAAGTTCGTCTTTCTCTTTCTTGTCCTGTCGGTCACGTTCGGCCTGTCGTTCAGCCTGTCGTTCCCTTTCTTGTCTGTCAAGTTCGTCCTTCTTGTCCTGTCTGTCACGTTCTTCTTTTCTTGTCAGTCGCTCAAATTCTTCCTTCCGTTCCACTTCTAAGCGTTTTAGAACGCTTCGGGCTCTAACGCGTGCGTCTCGCTCAGTCGGTTGCTCACTACCAGGAGTCTCGAAAGTTATTCTCCTCGTCGGAGATCCCCCTGTGGCCATGGTTAGTTTTAGCAAAGCTTTATTACCAAAGTAAGTCTAACGCAGCTATAGCTAGAACACGCGGTGATGAAATGGATACAAAAATCCAGCAACCGGAAAATGCAGAAGAAAAATCCAAACGGTGTAGAACAAAACGCGTGGCCTACTTTATGGCTGCTTTTTGCGGTGAAACAAAGTGTTTCCCACAGCCGTGGCCTACTTTATCGGCTGCTTTTTGCGGTGAAACAGAGTGTTTCCCACAGCCTTGGTTAGGACAGAAGTCCTCGGACCCTCCCCCCCCAAAATTCCAACAAAGTCAAAATATGGAGAAAAATCCAAGTACAACAAGACGGTAGAAATGTAACCTGTTACAGAATGCGAAACAACAATGTAGAGAAAACTGAGTAAAACGAATAACAAATCCGCTAACCCCGCTCAGCTCTCTGCAACGGAAAACTCTGAACGTACAACAACAAAGATTCACAAACAAAGGAAAGGGAAGTAATCACAGTTAGCGCATACAATAACTCACAAATTACAATTTACATTTCCTGCAAGACGTGAATCGCTTAAGGTGTGGTATATGATCAAAACTATACAAAAAAGGGTAGCACCAAGCAGAAAATAAGTCGAGCACTGACGAGATTATCTGCTCTTAGTTATCCTTAATTGGTGGGTCTTTATCAGTTGGAAATTAACTGAGTAAATCCCGGCTTGGCCCCCATGTGTCACGTTTCAATATATCACTCAAGGTGATTATGAACCGGTTAATTACTACTAATTAACTAACCACACCACGATCCACTCTCGCAGGCATACAATTAAATAGAGTCAACAAAAGTATAAGTTTCAGACGCCTGTTTATGTATAAACTCTCCACCTCCCTCGAGCCTTCACTCAAAATATGTTCCTTTTACGTTCTCAACACGTAAAAAACCAGTGTTCACTGACAAAATGCCAGTACTATGTAGAAAATTATAGTAACACGCTGAACCCGTGTAAATACAGTCGAAATGAGAATGTTCTGTTCGAAAAGCTCTAGTTCGTGCAGGTGTCACACACCCCACGTTGTCACTACTCCAATGAAATCATAGATACGAAAAGACAACGGTGGTCAACGGGGTGCGTACGACATGGTGCACTTAGCTTTATCTCTGCTGCTGCTGCTTAGCCGGTATGCTGGTTAGTCGGTTCGCTGGTTAGCCGGTCCGCTGGTTAGCCGGTTCGCTGGTTAGCCGGTCCGCTGGTTAGCCGGTCTCCTGGTTAGCCGGTCTCCTGGTTAGCGTAGCCTCAACAGTTCCCGCCAGAGTCAGCCGTGCCGATGTTACGGGAACGTAACGAACGAACGAAACGAACGAACGAAGGAAGGCTGCAAACAGAAAGCATCGGTGCACTAAACATGTCAGCTACCCCTCACCCACCACCTTAAACCATGTCATCTTTAAATATCTCATCGAGCACGTGGGCCTGCACAAAACTGACTTTTTACAACAACAAAACAGCCATTTTCCGTCCTTCTCTCCCTATCTGCAAAAACCATATACAGATTAGTATTTTAGCGTCACAGAGAGTAAATTATGCGCTAACCTGGAAAGAACAACAGAGAGTATTTCATTCCACAACACAGACTCATCAACAGCGTTAAATAATGATTTATTACCTCAAAAGCCTATGATTGTAACTCTCAATGGAAGCAAAGTCCGCCTCCTCCCTGGAACAGTCTCTGTTCGTCAACAGTGACCCAAAACGTCCAGAACCCCTTGTCGAATCCTTATGCGAAAGCCATCGCCGACGAAGGAAATGTGACGACTTGTCCTCAGCAAAATACGTGGCAGAGGAAAGGAATAACTTGTGGAAGTTCCCCTAGAGTGCCGAATATGATACTCGGTGAAAAACCATCATACTCTAGTAACTGTGTGTTAGGTCCTTCCCCTTCTGCCGCTGGGTGTCAAGTGTGCCGTCCTTGAGTCTCTGACAGACCACCTAGCCAAATACACGTGACTGACCTTGTCCCAAAACCCAGTCCAGCTATACACAATTTTGCCTCCCCAAGCAGGAAAAAGACACGAGAAACTCAATCCCTGAAAATCCCGTGCGCGCTGTCAGCGAAAAAAACCGTCAGCCCTATGACAGCAGAAACCTGCACTGTGAAGCTCGTGCGTTTCAAAACATCCGTGCTCGGGAGCACTGTCAGCAAAAACTCTGCTGTGTCCAATATCACGCACAGGCGCTTTCTATCATACATTGACCCAGAACAGGCACTCCACTGAGTGACGCTTTCTTGGTCTCTGTCACCCGATCGTGACACGTTTGCTTTATCGCTACCTTAGGTGGTATTGTTGTGGCTGTTTATTATTTTCATACAGATTTTAGTTAAAATTGTAGTTTTAAATTTACAAAACAATGTCAACAAATGTTCTTTGCAAATCTGTTAAACAGCCACAACTAAGGCAGCACAGACGACCACAGAAACCACAGCGAATTCAACAGGTTTTAGTACATGACTAACTTTTTGTACATAAACATTCAGCAGCTTTTGCATGTCCCTCAAACTGCAATCAGACAAAAAACAAAAGGTTTGAAGAAGGGGAAGCAGGTTCTTTAAAATGCTTGAGATAAAGCTAAAGGGAAAAATCGTCGCGTGAGGCGATATCAATACGTTTAGTCAATCTGTCGGCCTGAAACTTAAAAAAAAAACCACACACCTATAAACCCGGCATTAGCGAGCCGAAACAAATGACCGAGACTGGTCGAATTGGTCTCGGCGAGACATGAAAACTTATGATCTGATTTGCATAAATCGATTTTCTTTTCTTTTGAAAACAAAATGCAACGTTGATCGTCAACATATTTGGACTGATTTAACATTGACAACAATAATGACTATATATATATCCAGCTGGTCAAAAATACAAGTACAAAATGAAAGTAGAATGGAATAGAGAAGAAAAGGCAAAACTACAATTCCAACAAGGCAAAACGTTCGAAACTGATTTCGGGGGGCAATAAGCCCCATGAACAGTAGCTGGAGGTGGATTGGGGATTAAGTGGACTGAGGGTGTTGCAATGACATCACATAAAGCATATCTCGGATACTGAGACGGAAGTTTTGATACACAACTTGCGAAGGCTAGAAATACCACACATCCACAATAACTTCATTGGTGTATATAGTCTGAATTTTAGAAGCGACCACGCTTACACTTTGACACTGCATGTGTTCCTACTATGTGCAAGGAATCCAGTGCAATTTAAGTTCCTTGTCGCACAACATTTGTTTACCCTAACAAATACACACATTCCATAAACACACGCAGAGAAACCCAGCCAGATTGGCGCAGTCGTAACTTGCCCTAATTATGGGTATGGTTAAGGAAGATAGGATTGCAGCAAAAAAGAGAAAGTTGTCATCGCCCTCAGACATCAGATGTATTCCTTATATATTTCGCTTCCTTGCGACGGAAAGATTGTAGTGACACGTCTGCCTTTTTTTCTTTCAACGCTGGCAGAGAGAGAGAGAGAGAGAGAGAAAGAGAGAGAGAGAGAGAGAGAGAGAGAGAGAGAGAGAGAGAGAGAGAGAGAGGGAGAGAGAGAGAGAGAGAGAGAGAGAGAGAGAGAGAGAGAGAGAGAGAGAGAGAGAGAGAGAGAGGGAGGGAGGGAGAGAGAGAGAGAGAGAGAGGGAGAGGGAGAGGGAGGGAGGGAGGGAGGGAGGGAGGGAGGGAGAGAGAGAGAGAGAGAGAGAGAGAGAGAGAGAGAGAGAGAGAGGCTCTGTCTTACGTGTGTGCGTTAACAGAGTATCATGTGCACGTGATCCGCATTAACATGGCAGCTTTTCAAAGCCCCAACCTAATAGTTCGTTGACAATGATTTGTTGACATTAGCATTGGACGAACACTTCTTTTATGCACATGTATGTACATGTTCGAGCTTTGAACTTGTCACACAAAACCAAACTAGATACGTATCACAAAATTGTAGAGTAGACAACAATTAACTATAAGGGACTGGTGACAACACGGATACAGGATTCTGTTAGAGCGACGAAAACTCACATTTAGGCGCCTAGTCGAGACTACAAAAGAGTGCATGTTTGTGTGCGTTCACTGGTGACAAATAAAAGAAATTCTGACTAAAAACTGATCGATACACATGGCGCGGTCTCGTAGGAACACCGACTGTCTCGATCGGTGTACAATGTCTTATTTTGGCCGAAAATACCAGTAACAGATAATGTCTCTTGACCATGAACTGATCGTAACGCGACACAAAGGGCAGGAACACATTCCATTCTTGCTTGTAAAAATGAACAGCAACAAAAACACTAGAAGTTTGTTAGGGAGACACAATTACTATATATTTCCGACTGAAACTCAAATCAATTGCTACACAAAGAGGTTAGCGAAGAGAGAGGGAAATATTTTGAACATATTGATCATGAGAAACGAAGCCTAACTAGTAGCATTAAGTCATTTTGGTTTATATTTTGAATGTGAAAGATGTGTTGGAAAATGAAGCTGGTCTGTTTTACAAACTCCTGCAAAGACTGAAGTCATGTATGTGTCTCCATTTTTTCTTCTGTAGCCGAATTGTGATGTTTTATTTTGCTTTGCTCTGGTAGTTAGCATGACGCCCTTTGAATGTGTTCCAAGCTTGTGAACTGTTCATTGTATTTGCTTGACCTCTCAAGAGGGCAAGCATTTTGATTCGCAATAATTCGTAAAACTACCTTTGAAAGCATATTGTTCTTATTTATGATAGCAAATTGCTTTTACAAAAATGTGTTCTTTTGAGTGTATGGATTTCTAAAATTCAAACGAGGGTCTTCTTCTGTAAATATTGTTTCATGTATACAAGTATACATAACATTATCTTCTCTATACCTTATTAAGTCCTTATGAAGAAAGTTCAAGATTTTGATTCATAGGGATAAAAGCTAGAAATGCCATGCCTGAAATACTGTTAGTCACTCTTATGTGTTACTCACTCTTACTGTTAACCAATCTTATGCAAACCCCTAATCACTCAACGCCTCGGTCGAATACATTAAAATTCTATGATATGTTCCTCGTGAGAGCATCACTTATGTGTACGTATTCTCATGCATACATTGTATTATGGTTCGTGGCTTAACATAAAATGACAACAGGTTTTCCCCCATCTTGCAGAAACATCCAGCGACGCTACAGCAGGTTTCAAAACAGTTTTAGACTGTTGTACATTTACATTCTGTGCATATTATATATACTAATGAGCTGTGCTTCCCGCTTCATCTGTTGTATGTGTGTGTGTGTGTGTGTGTGTGTGTGTGTGTGTGTGTGTGTGTGTGTGTGTGTGTGTGTGTGTGTGTGTGTGTGTGTGTGTGTGTGTGTGTATTTTACACTGACAGCATGTGCACATACTACAGTACATCCTAAAACGTATAGATCTATACAAGGCTCAGTTGCACATGACAGCAGCTCAAAATTACCTTCCTTGTTCGTGTCCCTAACTGTGTACAGTACCAATGTTTACTAGAAAGAAATATAGTAGTGTGGTATACTGTGGCAATTAAGCTGTGACATCGCATTTAACTTCCTTGTGGGTTACGTGTTATCTTTATTTTGAACGCAATTTTTATCAACGGTATACTTCAGTAAATTGCTCCGACACAACAGGTTTGGAGTAATGACACTCGATCTGTGGTTAGAGACGAGACAAAAAAATATGAGGATGCACTGTTTACACAGACAAGCAGGAACACAGACTCTCTCCTACACACACACACACACACACACACACACATACACACACACACGACACGCGCGCCAGCCTCATTCTTCTAAAACAGCAAAGCTATAACACAAAAACATCTTATCGTCTTGACCGAGGCAAAGATTACTTGTTATAGATTTTCAAAGAATACATGTAGTTTAAAACAAATGTTATTAAATAAATCTATTAACAAACTTAGAAGGACGGCCCAAAATAATGCCCCCCTTCCCCCCGTTGTATGTTAATCAATTTTAATCAAGAATACAGAATAAATGTATTATATAACAGAATTATGGGAACAACAACAACAACAACACACACACACACACACGCGCACACACACACACACATATGCGCATACACGCAAACATTAGTTAAATTGTTGTTGAATTAAAAAGTAATTTAATGGAAATGTAACCTGTAATGTAAAAGAAAACAAAATTAAAATTTCATTAAAAAAGAAAAGACCAATGAAGAAGGATATGCTCACCGCCCAAAAAGAAAGAAAAAAAATAAAAAAAAAAAAAGACGAAAGAGGCAAAAAAGATGGGTTGAAGCAGCCTTGCATGCAACTGAGGTCAAAAAAAAAAAAAAAAAAAAAAAAAAAAAAGAATACAGAAATGTAAGCAGAATAGTTTGTGCGGTGTTCATTTATGCAGTGTTGTTCTCAGGCCTCGGTCTTGGGTCTGGAGCCTATACTTTTCTTTATTTAAATCTGATACATTTGTCATAGCCTCTGACCGATCGACCGTCCGACAGATTTGACATGTAGGAGGTTATCTTACAACACGTTTGTTCGTAGGGAGGACAGTTGGACCTCTGCATATGTTCAACCCCGGTCCTACTGACCTTATGTGGTCTGAGTCTCGTAACAACAGTCTTTATGTATATAGAGAATACTACGTATATAAATGGCTTGCTGTGTCGTGCAACATTTACACGAGTTGCTTTTTTAAATATTCAAATGCGAGCGAAAGCGACCTTTTCAATATTTCAAAAAGCAACGAGTGTAAATGTGGTGCGACACAGCAAGCCATGTAGTATTCTGTTTATCCCACATACTACACTTGCGTGTCTTTTGATGAACACGTCCCTGAGTCGAGGCGCCCAAAGTGAAGATGCGTCTTCAGGAATCTTGATCTCTTCCAAAACCTCGTGAATACTTGACGTCAAAGCAAAAAGACGCCACTTTAGAGAGTATAACGTGATGTGTAAGTTCTCAAAATTCTTCTAGGCGAAACAGCCTGCCGTCACAAGATAATTGCCTGTGTCATTTGTTAGTGTTTTGAACAAAAAAGAGAAAAAACGTTTTAGGTTTCTGAACAATTTTAGTAGGGGAAAGGCTCCTAATATGGACCGGCTACTAATATGGACCACCTCCTGTTCTGACAAACTAACGGCGCTAGAGCGCTCAAAACAATTTCATTCGCTGTATTCACCCTCTCTGGATAACTTGCACATGTCAAAACAGTTGCAGAAACACAAACCTCAAAACCGTTAGGTTTTTTTTCTCTTTTTTCCCTTTTGGCAGCGTTCACTCTAAATTTGCCGCCTAAAACGGACTCGTTTCTGTCCACAGCCAAAGCTTTTATCACACAAAAATTGCTATATATGACAGCTGAGACGGTATTTGTTACATTTTAGCAGTGTTGACCCCGAGTTTCTCCTGCAAATAAAAAAATAATAGCAAAATCTCAAAGTATGTGCGAGTCCCCTAATATGGACCACCTTCAACAAATCAAAGAAAATAAAAGCTAAAGGCTATTTTCATTAATTCATTAAGAAGCTTGCTGGAAATAACCCATAACTAGCCCTCGAGATTTAAAAAAAGTATAACAAAAAGTCTTCTTTTCGTGGAAGTTGATAATTTCACTTATTTTCACTCTGTTTTTGATAAGCTTCTTTAGTTTCCTGGTGTGCTTCAAATAATGCTCTCATCGACCCGAAACAGATAAATCTAAAGCATATTTTAATTAGTCTGACTTGTACACTAAGTTGTATCATGTTATTTTGAAGTACAGGGGGCTTTTTACAGTGATTCGTGAAGGCCGCTTGACTGGTCCATATTAGGCGCCCAGGCTCCTAATATGGATCATTTGTGATTTTTTCTGTACTCAATTTTTGCTGAATGTCTATCAAAGCTATTTCACTCTAATTAGTTCTAACGGTTAACCTAAGAGAGAAGGACTACCAAACACAAAATGAAACTTCTTCGCAAGAAAACAAGCTAGTTATCAGCATGAAACAAAAAGTGGTCCATATTAGGAGCCCTTCCCCTATTAAATTGCAAACTGCCTATCTCGAGCTGTTGACAGCGGAATAAGCAAGAGTTAAAGAGCTGGCAGCAACGTTTGCAATCAGCACACCTGCCTGACAACCCAAATAAGCTTTTGCACACCAAACAAGTCTTCCTGTATGAAAGCAGCAGCCTCTGCTGAAAAATTCCCAACTTGCTTACGTAACCGTGACAACGATTTCCGATGGTCTGAGAGTTTGTACAGGGTGACCCAAAAAAAAGAGTACCCAAACAAAACGTCATAAAAATCATAAATTGAACAAAAATAAAGCAATCTTCATAACATTTATTTACACACACAAGTAGCCTCTGCATGATTTGCACAGAAAATGCTCCAAATGTTAGCGTTCTAGCTTGTCTTTCAGGAAAGTTATGCTCATATGCGGCGAGTTCAAGTTTGTTTGGGTACTCTTTTTTTTGGGTCACCCTGTACTTTCTAACACATGATAGGTACCCTAGCAGAAGCTTCCCCTGTAGTCTCACTGCAGAAATGCCTGACGCTGAGTTAGGTATTCTTTTTATACGCGTGACGAAGCGCAAAAGTGTTCCTATAATGACCTTTGCCTTAGTGACTTTGCCGTCATCATCAGTGAAAAATCAGGTCCCTGCTGGACTTGTTTGATATGACCTCATTTACATTATATACTAACGTGTGAGTGTATGTAATAGTTATTAGTGATCTCTCTCAGGTAGGGGAAGGGCTCCTAATATGGACCGGCTCCTAATATAGACCACCTCCTGTTCTGACAAACTAACAGCGCCAGACCGCTCAAAACAATTTCATTCGCTGTATTCACCCTCGCTGGATTACTTGCACATGTGAAAACAGTTGCAAAAACACAAACCTCAAAACCGTTAGGCTTTTTTTTCTTTTTTTCACTTTTGGCAGCGTTCACTCTAATTCTAAATGTGCCGCCTAAAACGGATTCGTTTCTGTCCACAGCCAAAGCTTTTATCACATACAAATTGCTATAAATTATAGCTAAGACCGTATTTGTTACATTTTAGCAATGTTGACCCCCAAAAATAATAGCAAAATCTCAAAGTATGTGTGAGTCCCCTAATATGGACCACCTTCAACAAATCGAAGAAAATAAAAGCTAAAGGCTATTTTCATTAATTCATTTAGAAGCTTGCTGAAAATAACCTATAACTAGCCCTTGAGATTTCAAAAATATATACCAAATAGTGTTCTTTTCGTGGAAGTTGATAATGTTCACTCTGTTTTTGATAAGCTTCTTTAGTTTCCTGGTGTGCTTCAAATAACGCTCTCATCAACCCGAAACAGATAAATCTAAAGCATATTTTAATATTAGTCTGACTTGTACACTAAGTTGTATCATGTTATTTTGAAGTATAGGGGGCTTTTTACAGTGATTCGTGAAGGATGGGCGCCCAATATGGACCTTTTGTGGGTTTTTTCTATTTTTGATTGTTGCTGAATGTCTATCAAAGCTATTTCAATCTAATTAGGCCTAACAGTTAACCCAAGAGAGAAGGACTACCAAACACAAAATGAAACTTCTTCGCAAGAAAACAAGCTAGTTATCAGCATGAAACAAAAAGTGATCCATATTAGGATATAAATGGATTGAAATTGTATACGATGTAAAATGCCTGGGAATTAAGGAACTAGCGTGATATTTTAAAGACTGCATGTACACTGGAAGGAAGATGTTTTTAAGCTTTCTCGGATGTTTCTGCGTGACAATACGCATATCGTGAGTGCCTATCTTTTCCGCTTGTGACTACGTAATCGAAAGCAGCATGAAATGCATGTGCACGAATTGTATGTTATGGGAGAAGGGTGACAGTGGATCGTTGTGATGGGAGTTGAAACGCCTTGAGACAAAGATGTCTGTACATTGCAATGCTTCCTTTCCCAGTGAATTGTGCTTTCTTTTCAATGTGTAAATATTTATACACAGGATAAATAGCTAGCATGTATTGGTAATACAAAAAAGAAAATTCAGCCTTAGTTATATTTACACTCATTCAAACTAATTCCGCGCAATTAAATGTTTATAAAAGTATAACTAGACACCCGAATTCATACAAAAATAAAGACGGGAATATTTCAGTTAATAGAAAGGATGTTAATGGTAGAAACTGCATGCATTACCCAGCACGTGTTTTTTTAATGATATAATGTAATGGACTTTTTTGTTTTATCACGAAAAAGTATGTGATTGACGTCTCAGAAATGCGTTATACTCATTCCGATAATTCATGTGCGTGCACGTTTGAGAAGTGGAGTACTCTGACTTTACCATGGGAGCCTATAATCAACCCCCGCATAATGGAAGACAAGTCAAAATCCCAACCTCGTTTCTATGCAGCTTTGGAAAAAGAAGAGGACGACGACATGTGGTGGAAACCACTGATGATCATCAGTTGTGTGGTTGCTGTGGCTGCTCTTGGACTGTGCGTCATCATCACTGTCTGCTATCGCACGAGGAAGAAGTCAAAAGGTACGCAGTGGGTGTTTGTGTGTGGGTGTAGTGTTGGTGTGATGTTTGTATGGAGTGTGCGTTTGTAGTTGTAAGGACGGGTCTGGGAGATGAGTGTGTGTTTTGTGTGTTTGTGCGGTTTGTGTGTTTGTGTGTGTGTGTGCAAGTTTTGTGTGCGCGCGCGTTTGTGTGTGTGTGTCTGTGTGTGCGTGCGCGCGCGCGCGTGTGTGCGTGTGTGCGTGTGTGTGTGTGTGTTTTATGAACGGTTGTTTAATCCTTCTTATAGTCCTGAATTCATGTACATGATGTGTGCGTGTGTGGGTGTGGGTGTTTCATGAACCGTTGTTTTATCCTTCTTATAGTCCTGAATTCATGTACATGATGTGTGAGTGTGTATGTGTGTGTGGGTGTGGGTGTTTCATGAACCGTTGTTTTATCCTTCTTATAGTCCAGAATTCATGTACAGAATATATATATGTGTGTGTGTGTGTGTGTGTGTGTGTGTGTGTGTGTGTGTGTGTGAGTGTGTGTGTGTGTGTGTGTGTGTGTGTGTGTGTGTGTGAAAATCTACGTACAATGGTACATGAGTTTGTATATTTGTTTTCAGGAAAGGAAGTCAGGTAAGAGACATTGCACACACAATTTCCTTCGCCAGAAATTCTGCTTGAATGCATTCATTAAAGCATGGATACTTTAGATAGTTGCTTGATGAAATCGGTAATGGATGAATGATGTCAAAAGTTATATAAAATTGCAAAATACATCTGATCTGTAAACGCCCGATCAATAGTATTGCCCTTTCAGAATTTTACAAAATTGCTTTTCCCTTGATAATGCGGAATGGTATAACACGTAACAAAATGACTCTATATGATATTGATTTCAGTATAATGTTTATTCTTTCTTTCGTGTCTGCTGCAGTTCCCCAAATGGCCAGACATTTGGTAGTCGGGAGCCTCTGGCTGCACACAACTCGAAAGAAGACATTGGTATGTTAGAAACTTCTACTTATTGCACACAGAGAAGCTGGCAGGCAGAGAGACAGGCAGATAAACACACACTCAAACAGACAGACAGAGAGACGGACATAAAAGACAAACCGATGAGCGCACATACACACGGGCACGTAAGCTTGCAGCAACACGCCCTAACATGCAAAAACCAAAACAGCAGTATATTAATTTGCATTATCTCTCTCTCTCTCTCTCTCTCTCTCTCTCTCTCTCTCTCTCTCTCTCTCTCTCTCTCTCTGAAACAACACCCATTTATCATTCGAGGCGCTCGTTATATTAGCAGACTCTCAAAGAAGTGTTTCATCAGAGTCAGGTCTCTGGGCACAGACACTGACACAAAAACAGCCAACCCCCCCCCCCCCTTGCCCCCCCCCCCCCCCGCCCGCCACCCCCCCCCCCCACACACACACACAAACACAGTCACAGGCACACACACACACGTTCACAAGGCCTCACTTGCCAAAAACAACATCATTATAGGGTTCACTACCCGGCAAATATGGTGACACTCGCGCCGGTTATTGTAACTTCCGTGTGGGAAGAGAAACCCCTTCAAGTAGGCCTGCGAGTGAAAATCCCGACAGCTCGTACATGAGTAGGAGTGAATGAAGTGGACTGAATTTTAGCCAAACACGTGCTCAGCTTTAGGATGATATAAAACCCTGATCAATCTCTGTCTGTGTGTCTGTCTGTGTGTCTGTGTCTGTGTATCTGTCTCTCTCTCTCTCTCTCTCTCTCTCTCTCTCTCTCTCTCTCTCTCT
>NC_090256.1:15725822-15760322 GCF_037325665.1 Littorina saxatilis | reverse complement strand
CACACGCCACATACACACACACACACCTACATCCCCCCCACACACACACACACAAATACCACACCTACAAACACCTCTCAAACCCCCATTACCTTTTGTCTTCTTCCGCGAGCGATAGACGCAGAAAGTGATGGTGACGCACAGTCCAACAGCAGCCACAGCAACCACACAACTGATGATCATAAGTTCTGTCCACATCTCGCCGCTTGGTTTGATTACCTTATCTGTATGCAAAATATGTTTGGACTTGGAGTTGTTTTACATTATGCGGGGTAGGGAGGGAAGGGAGGGGGATTATAAGCTAACATGAATTTTTAAAAAAACCAAGAAAGGTATGTTTTTGGAACGTTTAATTATTGACAAAACAAAACGTTACGTTATAGGCTCACATGTTTAAAGTCAAAGTACTCCACTTCTCAAACGTGCACCCACAAGAATCATGAATGAGTATAATGCAATCACATACTTGTTCATGATGGGAAAAAAAGTCCAATTGATTATATCATTAAAAAAAACGTGCTGGGTAATACAGGCAGTTTTTACCATTGACAGCCTTAGTAAGTATGTGTGCGTGTCTCTTAATATTAACTGAAACATTTACGTCTTTCTTTCTTAATGAATCCGTGTATCTAGTTATACTTTTTTAAACATTTAATTGCGCGGAATTATTTTGAATGAGTGTAATAACTAAGGCTGAATTTTCTTTTTTGTATTACCAAAACATGCTGATTATCCTCTGTGTATAGAATTTACAAATTGAAAAGAAAGCACAATGCACTGGGAAAGGAAGCATTGCAAGGTACAGACATCTTGTCTCAAGGCGTTTCCACTCCCATCGCAACGATCCACTAGTACTGTCACCCTTCTCCCATAACACACAACTCGTGCACATGCATTTCATGCTGCTTTCGAATACGTACAGACACGCGGAAAAGATAAGCACTCTCAGTATGAGGATTAATTGTCACGCAGAAACATGCGAGACAGATTAAAAACATCTTTAAGAAATCAGGCTAGTTCCTTCCAGGCATTTTACATCGTATACAATTCCATATCCATGTATATCCTACATACCTGAGAGAGATCACTCATAACTAATACGTACACTCACACGTTAGTATATAATGTAAAAAAGGTCATGTCAAACAAGTCCACCAGGGACCTAATTTTTCACCGCTTATGAAGGCAAAGTCACCGAGACAAAGGTCATTATAGGAACACGTTTGCGCTTCGTCACGCGCATAAGAAAAATACCGAACTCAGTCAGTGTTTGGCATTTCTGCAGTGAGACTACAGGGGAAGCTACTGGAAGGGTACCTATCATGTTTTAAAGAGTACAAACTCTCAGACCATCAAAAATCGTTGTCACGGTTACGTAAGCAAGTTAGGCACTTTTCAGCAGTGGCTGATGCTTTCATACAGGAAGACTTGTTTGGTGTGCACAAGCTTATTTGGGTTGTTATGCAGTTGTGCTGATTGAAAACGTTGCTGCCAGCTCTTTAACTCTCGCTTATTCCGCAATCAACCGCTCGAGATAGGCAGTTTGCAACTTAAATACTAACATAAGATATGCAGATTGTTCGGAGAGAGAACGTACACGTCACGCTATACATTTTGCTTTGACGTCAAGCATTCACGAGGTTTTGGAAGAGATCAAGGTTCCAGAAGGGGCGTCTTCACTTAGGGCGCCTCGACTCAGGGACGTTTTCATCAAAAGACACGCAAGTGCAGTATGTATGATAAACAGAATACTACATGGCTTGCTGTCGTACCAGATGTACACGAGTTGCTTTTCCAAATATTGAAAAGGTCGCTTTCGCTCGCATTTGAATATTTCAAAAAGCAACTCGTATAAATCCAGTACGACAGAACAAGCCATGTATTATTCTCGCTTTAGCGCTTTGAACTTCGGATAAGGCGCTATATAAATAAAGAGAATAATAAAAAAAATAATAAACATAACGACTGTTGTTTCGAGACTCAGAGCACATTAGGTCAGTAGGACCGGGGTTGAACCTATGCATAGGTCCAAATGTCCTCACTACGTCCTATCCTACATGTCAAATCTGTCGGACGGTCGATCGGTCAGATGCAATGACAATATATTGCTCAGATTGAAAAAAAAAGTATAGGCCCCAGACCCAAGACCGAGGCCTAAGAACAACACTGCGTAACAAAACACCGAACAGGCTATTCTGCTTACATTTGTGTATTCTTGATAAACAATGATTAACATACGTCTGGCGGAAGGGGGTTGTCATTTATTCGTGCCGTTCTTTTCAGTATTGTAATAGCTTTATTTAATACATTTTTAAAAAGTATTCTTTTAAAATATATAACAAGTAATCTTTGCCTCGGTCATGACTGTTTGATCTGTTTTTACATTCAGTCAGTTAAATGCACAGTACGCCTCCCGTAAACCATCACAGATAATGTCAGGCTTTTACACACAGTACAAACACCCTTCCATTTGAACGCTCACCGAACGGGCACATCCTAAGTGCCCTACGTAAATAGCGAGCAATTTTCACAGAATTAATTTTGCCGATTGTCTGGTCAGACAATCGGACCGTGGTGCGTTTTGGCGCTAGACCTAACTTTTAAAATCTAAATAATAAATTGACAAGTTGTTACACAAACATTCTTAAATCAAAAAGATTTTTTTTTTTTTCATCAAGACAAGATCAGTACAATTCGAAGTTTTGAAACTTTGAAAAAAGAAAAACCCGGAAGCAGGGTCACGCAAGGTCGTTGTTCTCGTAGCAGACGACGGTTTATAGGCAAAAGCCATCGCTAGAGTTCTTGTGAATCACAGCCGTTTGTTTCGTTTAGATTCAAAGGTACATAATAACGTGCTATTGCAGATAAGCTTACAGCGAGTCGCATTCAAATTACAAACTGACGACTACATTGTGAAAAAAGGAAACTGGATCACACGGGTTCACGATGGCTCAGGGGTAAGATAAACCACGCAAAAATAAATTCTTTAAAAATTGCTCGCTCTTTACGGAGGGCACCTAGGATGTTCTCAAGTGGTGAGTGTTTAAATGAAAGGGTGTTTGTACTGTGTGTAAAAGCCTGACAGTATCTGTGATGGTTTACGGGAGGCTTACTGTGCCTTTAAGTAATGACTGAATCTGTTTAACGAGAGCGGGGAGCGAGGTTTGTCTCCCGATCGATGTATGTGTGCGTGTGTGTGTGTGTATGTATGTATGTATTTATGTATGTGACAAGCATTTCTGAGAAACTACCTGACGGGTTTTCATGAACATTGATGCATGGATTTTTTAGGGCATTTCCTAAGGAGTTTTTTTATCCGATTTTTTTAATGGGGCTATTTGATGACGTCATATATGTCTGTTTGCAAAAGTTGAAGCGGCATTCTCACGGCCACAGTTTTTCATCCATTTGTTTGAAACTTTTGTTGCATGATCTTTGACTTAATGCAGACTATGGGATTGCATTTCAGCTTGGTACCTTGAAAATTCGTTTATGAAAATGTCACTTAAACTGAATTAGCCGATTTTGTCGATTTCGTAAAAGTCGATATTTGAATCACAAAGGTGACATCATAGTATTCTGTGTTGCCTCATGTATCCTGTATGATTAAAAAACAAGTCGCGTAAGGCGAAAATACAACATTTAGTCAAGTAGCTGTCGAACTCACAGAATGAAACTGAACGCAATGCAACGCAGCAATACTCGTAGCATCGTCAGTCCACTGCTCATGGCAAAGGCAGTGAAATTGACAAGAAGAGCGGGGTAGTAGTTGCGCTGAGAAGGATAGCACGCTTTTCTGTACCTCTCTTCGTTTTAACTTTCTGAGCGTGTTTTTAATCCAAACATATCATATCTATATGTTTTTGGAATCAGGAACCGACAAGGAATAAGATGAAAGTGTTTTTAAATTGATTTTGAAAATTTAATTTTGATAATAATTTTTATATTTTTAATTTTCAGAGCTTGTTTTTAATCCAAATATAACATATTTATATGTTTTTGGAATCAGAAAATGATGGAGAATAAGATGAACGTAAATTTGGATCGTTTTATAACAATTTTTTTTTTTTTTACAATTTTCAGATTTTTAATGACCAAAGTCATTAATTAATTTTTAAGCCACCAAGCTGAAATGCAATACCGAAGTCCGCGCTTCGTCGGAGATTACTTGACCAAATTTTCAACCAATTTGGTTGAAAAATGAGAGCGTGACAGTGCCGCCTCAACTTTCACGAAAAACCGGATATGACGTCATCAAAGACATTTATCAAAAAAATGAAAAAAACGTCTGAGGATATCATACCCAGGAACTCTCATGTCAAATTTCATAAAGATCGGTCCAGTAGTTTAGTCTGAATCGCTCTACACACACAGACAGACAGACAGACCCTCACACACACACACACACACACACACACACACACACACACACATACGCACACACACACACATACATACACCACGACCCTCGTCTCGATTCTCCCCTCTACGTTAAAACATTTAGTCAAAACTTGACTAAATGTAAAAATGGGCTTAAAATGAAGAAAACCGTTAAATGGCGACTTTCTTTATTGTTTGAAGAAGACACATACAATTATTATCATTTCTCTGTTCCTGATCATTTGGTGATTGTATTTGTTATGACGGCTTACCAGTGCCAAAACCTAGCGTTACCATTTTCATGTGAAAATTAGTAATTAACAGTGTTAATTACTAATTTTCATTTTTGCCTCGTTTTCGGTCACAGTGGTCGGACTTTAAGAGTCCGCACTGTGTATAACAGAGAGCGAGAAGGAGAGGGAGGGGCGGAGGGGGCAAGAGAGAGTCTGTCTGCTTATAAGTAAATTTTAAGGGGCTTATTGTCCGTCAGGTCTTAATTGCCTATATTGGACATGAATTGGTTTATACGATTGAGTTTTTACGCCCTCACGGCTTTTGATGTATGTGTGTTTAGGTGGTATCAGCCATCTGTACTTATGGTAGAATGACCAAGATCTTTAACGTGCCATTGTGGTGACAGGGGGGTGGGGGATGGATACCCTCTCTGGGTCTGCACATAAAGTTGACCCGTGTCCGTCCCGGCCCGGATTCGAACCAGCGACCTTTCGATCACAAGTCCAGTGCTCTACCACCTGAGCTACCCGGGCCCCCTTCTGCTTGTTTGTGTAAGCAGTGCTTATACATATTTGTGCCTGGTCCCTAACCACGGAGTGTCCTTACTCCAAACATGTTTGTAGGATGCATGTCGATACTGTTGTTTAGAGGCAATTAACGAATGAACACTCATCAGGGCCGGATCTGGGGAGGGGTTCCTGGGGTTCCGGACCCCCCCCCCCCTCCCCTGGCCATCCAATGTACCTCTCAGAGAAAAAAATGTGGACTTTGGACCCCTGCTTTCAGATGGAACACCCCCCCCCCCCCTCAAACGAACTTGGTCCGGCCCTGCTCATCCTAACTGTAGCCTTTACAATGAAGATAACACGTAACCGACAAGGAAGTTAAAAGCAATGTCACAGTATACCAGTCTACATTTTGTTACAGGCAAACCTTCGTAATGTTCAAAATTGGGGACACGAACAAGGAAGATAATTGTGAGCTATCATGTGCAACTGACGCTTATATCTATACGTTTTAGGATGTACTGTAGTATGTACACAGCCTGTAAGTGTAAAACACCCACACACACAATGTAGAATGGTCGTCAACAGATGAAGCCGGAAGTACGCTTATTAGTATACACACAGAATGTAAATTTAAGAAAGTATAAAATTGTGTTGAAACCTGCAGTTGTGATGCTGGAGGTTTCTGCAGCTATAGAAAAGAAAAACTGTTGTCATTGTATGATAAGCCACGAACCATAATACAATGTATGTTAGAGAATACGTGTACATAAATGATGCTGTCATGAGAAGACTGACGTAACATTTATGTATTCGACGGAGGCGTTGACTGATGAAGTTTTTTTTCGTGAGCGTGACTAATTCTAAGACAGAAAGAGTGAGTGACACATGAGAGTGACCAACAATAGTACAGCCATTTAGCTTGAATCCCTATTAATCAAAATCATGAACTTTGTAAGGACTTTATGATGTATCTAGAGAAGATAATGTTACACATGAAACAGTATTTACAGAAGAACACCCTCGTTTGAATTTATGCAATCGATACACTCCAAAAATCATATTTACGTAAAAGCGATTTGCTATCATAAATAAAAACAATATGATTTCAAAGATAGTTTTGGGTATTATTACGAATCAAAATGCTTGCCCTCTTGAGAGGTCAAGCAAATACAAAGAACAGTTCACAAGCTAGGAACACATTCAAAGGGCGTCATGCCAACTACCAGTAAAACAAAATAAAACATCACAATTCGGCTATAGAAGAAAAAATGGAGACACATACATGAATTCAGTCTTTGCAGGAGTTTGTAAAACAGACCAGCTTCATTTTCCAACACATCTTTCACATACAAAACATGAACCAAACTGACTTAATGCTTTTAGTTAATATTAGTTTCTCATGATCAATGTGTTCAAAATATTTCCCTCTCTCTTCACCATTCCCTTTGTGTAGCAATTGATTTGAGTTTCAGTCGGAAATATATGTCTCCCTAACAAACATCTAGTGTTGTTGTTGCTGTTCGGCTTTCATTTTTACAAGCAAGAATGAAATGTGTTCCTGCCCAAAATGTCGCAGAGCGATCAGTTCATTGTCAAGAGACATAAGACAATGGGTTATTCTCCAGAGCTGGGTACCATTTTGTGACATGCATCCTCAGTCCTTTAAATGATTATAATGTATATTTAAAGGCAACTAAAATGTAATGTGTTAACTTTGTTCGTTAATACTCAAGTTAGATAATGATACAAGTACAGACATTCAACAAAAAAGCATATTATATAAGTGAGTCTTTTTACATTTAGTCAAGTTTTGACTAAATGTTTTAACATAGAGGGGGGAATCGAGACGAGGGTCGTGGTGTATGTGTGTCTGTCTGTCTGTCTGTCTGTCTGTCTGTCTGTCTGTCTGTCTGTGTAGAGCGATTCAGACTAAACTATTGGGCCGATCTTTATTACATTTGACATGAGAGCTCCTGGGTATGATATCCCCGGACGTTTTTTTCTTTTTTTCGATAAATACCTTTGATGACGTCATATCCGGCTTTTTGTAAAAGTTGAGGCGGCACTGTCACACCCTCATTTTTCAATCAAATTGATTGAAATTTTGGCAAAGCAATCTTCGACAAAGGCCGGGGTTTGGTATTGCATTTCAGCTTGGTGGCTTAAACACTAATGAGTGAGTTTGGTCATTAAAAATCGGAAACTTGTAATTAAAATTATTTTTTATTAAACGATCCAAAAACAATTTCATCTTATTCTTCGTCATTTTCTGATTCCAAAAACATATACATATGTTATATTTGGATTAAAAACAAGCTCTGAAAATATAAAAATATAAATATTATGATTAAAATTAAATTTCCGAAATCGTTTTAAAAACTATTTCATCTTATTCCTTGTCGGTTCCTGATTCCAAAAACATATAGATATGATATGTTTGGATTAAAAACACGCTCAGAAAGTTAAAACGAAGAGAGGTACAGTAAAGCGTGCTATGAAGCACAGCGCAATCGCTACCGCGCCAAACAGGCTCGTCCCTTTCACTGCCTTTTGCACAAGCGGCGGACTACGTTCAGTTTCATTCTGTGAGTTCCACAGCTTGACTAAATGTAGTAATTTCGCCTTTCGCGACTTGTTTTTCATTGTTAGTATAAATTTAAATCCATGTCACATTCTCGTGTTTCCAGGTTACGCGAGTGGTGTACTTTAAAATGCTTGTAATGTACTGAACGTAAACAAACAAAAAGTGCAAGTATTTCTATTTCTTTCTCTGCAGTCAAAGGATATAATTATACCAATATGGAACCAATATTTATTAATAACATCCATTTGTATGTTTAATGTCTCAGCTAAATAAAAACAAAAAAACATGGTTTCCACTGGTACACAGCTCTGGAGAATAGCCCAATTATCAGATCATGTATGTCATTAAAAAAAACGGTGCAAGTTTAAAGTCACAGAGACCTCAAAGTATTAGCATGAAAAGCCGCTGTCGCTCTAACAAAATCCTATATCCTAAAAGTATGCGTGTTGTCGCACAGTCTCTAAGATGGTTGGTTCTCTACTGTGCAATGTTGTGAACAGTTACGTATCTCTGTTAGTTTTGAGTGACAAGTTCAAAACTTAAACTAGGAAGTGCATAAAATAGGGTTTAATTCAATGTAAACTCAAACAAATAAATTAAACGAACTACGTATTAGGTTATGACTTTGAAAAGCTGCTCTTTTTGCGGTTAATGTGCACATGATTCTTTGCTTACGCAAATACGTACGACTGTCGAGTATAGATACAATATTTCGGAACACATCTTCCGGTTAAAGGTTAAGTGTTTGATACTCGTTGAAAAGCTGAGCGACAGGCAGACAGACAGACAAGACAGACATACAAACAGAGACAGAAAGACAAACTGACAGACAGATATATAACAGACTCAGTTGGTAGAGCACTGGACTTGTGATCGGAATGTCGCCGGTTCCAATTCGGGCTGGGACGGACACGGGTCTACTTTATGTGCAGACCTAGAGACGGAAGCAATGTCCCACTCCTGTGTCACCACAATGGCACGTAAAAAACTAGCTTGGTCATTCAGCCATAAGTGCAGGTGGCTGAATACACCTAAACACGCAGACACCTGGGAAGCAAGACTCCGTTGCTAATAGCTTTCCACTGGGAAGAAGCGACCCGAATTTCCCCGCGATGAGACAATAAAGTAATGGAAAAAAAAAAAGACAGATTGATAGACAAACTGACATGTGCTAAAATATTAAAACACAGTTAAATGAAAACTGCGCTGATATTTTTTACTTTTAGTGTTGTCGGCCACAGTCCATCATTGGAACACTTAATGTTAGCTTTAAGTTTTATACTGTATTTTAGTTTTAAGATAGCTTTATTTGATGGCGTCATATTGCGGTTTACTGAAATTTGAGGTGGCAAGCTCGTGACCACAGTTTACAAGATATTCCCTCTAAACTTTCACCGAGTAATCTTTGGCTCGGTCCCAACCATGGAATTGCATTTTAGTGTCGTCCCTCAAGTATTTGTTGATGAAATGTCCGGGTCAACGTTATGCCCGAGGTTGCACTTTTTTCTTTTTTTTTACAAGACGCCGAACAAGCAAGAATCAGAACTCCGATCTCACCCATCTGTTGGCGGCTTTGATCTTGAGGCGCCTTTTGGTGAGATATGTGCGCGTTATAAATTATCGTATTATTATTATTTAAGTTATTGAGACATCCCAGTGCACTAAGGAATTTACAAAGCAAATCAACGAAGCGCATAGCCCTGAGTTCAATAATTATTTTTCGAGATTTGCTCTATAAATCCCTTAGTGCACTGGGATTGTTTCAATAGCGATATTGTCAGTACCGCCATAGAAAAAAGAAGATTCCAAACGCACATTTTGCTACGCGCATTTGAATAGGCATAACTGTGTGGTCAGGTCGTGTACAGTAAGATCTACTTTTGTGTGGGGTGTCTCAAGTGTGTCGTGCTTTCGTCACACGCATTTTAATTTCTGTTGGTAAATTCCAGTGTAGCGTTAAGCTGAACAGTGATGATCTTTCAGAGAGACCTCATTTGAACTCGGAGAAAGGACTGTGCTCTTCGTTATTTGCGATTCGAAACCTCCAGTCGAGCTTCGACGGATTGACTGTGCGGAGTGACTCCCCTTGAATTGACTACCCCCCCCCCCCCCCCCCCCCCGAAGGACTCGACGGTTAGCACATTTTCAAAATAAATGTGGCATGTTTCTCGTGTTGTATCTTCACTCATCGGGGAGTCTGATACTAAATATGAACGGTAAGAATGCTCTGAACCCTACACGTATTATATCCCCATCGTTTTTTCGTTCACATTTGCCCAACATGTTAATTTGCTGAGCGGGGTTTATGTCGTCTGCTAGGCTAGGGCAATCGAACCACTGCAGTCTGCACTGAGTCTGCACGCATGAGGCAGGCTGGTAATAAGTCTTATATATGGTAAGAACGTTCTGAACCCTACACGTTTTCGATTACGATTGTTCTTGCCTTGAAATAATAATTCGGAAACCATTCATTTACTGAACTGATGCAGTCGTATTTCAGTGTAGTCTGCTACGTATGACAGAGTCGATCGAGTCAGTCTTCCAAACTGGTCTAGCTGATACGTTATGGGAATAAAAAAACGCTGGCGCTGGACCCGAGTACTCTTCAGACTGGCTCGCTCCCCCAGTATGAAAGTTTTTGTCTTGTGCACGTGGATTTAAAATTTTTTTTTATTTTACACAATTAAAAAATTATTTGAGTAAAATAAAACATTAAAACGTTCATAATAAACAATAGTAAACAAGAATTTAAAAAAATAAAAAAATAAAAATAAAAAAAAATAGACTGCCCATGCCGGGAATCAAACCCGGATCACTTGGATTAAAAAAATAAAAAAATAAAAAAATTATTTATTTATTTATTTGACACAATTAAAAAAACTATTAGAGTAAAATTAAACATTAAAACGTTCATAATAAACAATAGTAAACAAGAATTAAAAAAATAAATAAATAGAACGCCCAAGCCGGGAATCGAACCCGGATCATTTTGGTCATAGACTCTCTCGTGCTCTCTGTCTCTCTTTCACTGAGACCAAACCCTGCATTGTAATTTCTTTGCTGAGACCATTTCCTCACCCGTTGTCTGGCTTGCAAATCATGCTTTTCTCGTCACTGCGTGACGTGTTCGCCGCTCAAGTCTCCTCTTTAGTTCAGGCTGTTCGCAAAGCGACCAGCCTCCCACCGCAAAAACTCCCACCGTTAAGAGTGGCTTTTGTGATTTATTTCGTATTTAGGTCCCAGGTAACATTATGAATTTTTAATACGATCAATCGGACCTATTATCAAGTTAGTGTATCAACTTTTGAACGAACTGCGCCCAGTAGTTTCCCAGCAATAAGCTGTTAAGTCGAGACAGACAGACAGACAGACAGACACACAATTAAAGTCTGCAGGACCCTAGTACTGCGTACTCGGGGATAACACATGTGTTTTGTGTTTGCCGCTGGGAATTTTATACTAGCTCATCATTTGGTAATCGTGGTTAATAAGCTACATGCCACTAACACGGCATATGAGAAGTGTCACAAAGATGTGAGTAGCATATTTGTGAGGTGAAACCACGTCGTGTTTTTAACCTCCCTAAATGTTGTACAGGCGAGGGTAGCTGACCGGACTGGCGTTATTCACGTGTTTCGGGTGTTGCACGTAAAACTGGCTTAGCTTGATGTGAGCTGTGTTTGAGACATGTAGCTGGTCTGGGGTAACTAACGACACAGCGTGTGAGATTTCCAACCGGGAAGGTTGTTCAGCGTGTGTCAGACTTGTTCTGGGAACAAGTACTCTTTCAAGAGACGGGTCTCTTAAGGTAAATGATTTACTATGTTGTATATTATTGACGTTGGAATACATAGCTGGAGCGTAAAGGTTAGTGTGTATAAAGTGCACCCAATCTTAGTGTGAAGCGTTGAGAGAATTCTTGATGTAATTGTTTCACGGGTTTTTTCATGGGGAATTTCTTGAACATAATTGCTACGCATTTATGTTATGTTTAAGACGGTCATGCTTTGTATGGGGAGTGTTATTCATTGATTAAGTGTTAGTTGGATATTGAATCTGTACGGAATGTGAACGTGGAATGAATGAGAATGTATGAGTGGTACATGAACGTTTGTTGTATTAAGACTTGGTTAAATTCTTTAGGAGTTTCCATGAGGGATTTCCATGGCGTATAAGGGAGGGACCTTACACGAGAGAAGCGCTAGACGACGGTGGAAGCAAGGGACCACCTCTGCGCAGATGACTAGACGAGTGGAGTCTTCATCGAGACCGGTCGTAGCTGACGACGGTTGTTTCCGCTACGGGCGGAAGGGTTTCTCGGGGAGAAACCTGGAAGGTGTGTGTGGGCATCTTCCATGAGATGTGGGTTGGCATCTTCAGTGGAAGGTGTGTGTTGGCATCTTCAGCGAAAGGTGTGTGTTAGCATCTCTGTGTGTTGGCATCTGAATTCATTATTCTACGAGGAATCAGCGAGACAAGCAAGTGAACTGGCGACATGCAGTGAGCCGTGAGACGAACTCGTGAGTGTCTGTTGGTACCTTCTTGTGTGCGTTAAACTCTATATTTGAGAAAGTATTGTTATAATAGGTATTTACATGCCTTGAGTGAAAGTTGGAGGATTGTGCGAACTGTGTGTCGAAAAGTTGTTTCGTATTGATGTAGGTAAAGTGAAGAAGTATAATGTTGTTTTTGGTTGAGGAAATAATGAGCCTGCATCCTTCCAAGTTCTGTTTTTGAAGTGTTTGGTGTGAAAGGGTAGAGACAGTGCAAAAGGGCAGAACACGCATAATAAATTCACATGCAAACCACTTCGTGACAGTGGTGACCCCGACTTAGCCCTAAATAGGTTTTTGTTTCTAAGGATAGATTTTTGTTGTAGTTAAAAAGCAGTTGCTTCCCTTTCATTGGAGAAAAGTGAGAAATTGAGAAATTGAGAAAGAAGTGCCTTAGTGTAGCTAATTATACATACTTTGATACTTTGCGTGTTGTAGTGTTTGTTTATGTGTATGTTATTGGACACCCCCTCTCCAGCTCTAGGGGTCTACGTAATTGTATAGTTTCGTACGTAGAGAGGGCCTTAGTTTCTGTTTGCTTCCTTTTCTGTGTAATTATTAACTATCTTTCTATCTAAATTCTAGCTCCCTTTCCTATAAGTTTTTTTTAAACTATTTTTCTTAGATTCTATCTTGGATTGATTGTTGTGTATGATTGTTGTCGTTGAGGTGCAGGCTTATTTTAAATAAAATAGTATAGGGTGTGCCATTTGTTTTGTGTATAAATTCTGAAATTGTGTATTTTTTTTGGTTGGACTCTGATTTTTTTTTTAGTTGTGTGGCTTGAAAGTGTTTTTGTTTATTATTGTTATTGTTGTTCCTATTTGTAGTTGGATTAGTAATAGGGTGATTATCTCCCCTATACTACTGTTTGATATTTAGTTGTTGGTTTGGGGAAAGTTTTTTTTGTTTATTTTTTTTGGAAAATTTTTTTTTTTTTTTTTGTTGGTTAGTAGTAATTTGCAAACATTTGTACTTAGATAAATTTTTGGGTAAATTTTTTTTTGTTGTTGTCGTTGTGAAGATTTAAATTGTTTCGGTTTTGCTCTGGCGATTGATTTTCCTTAAAGGATCTGACGCTGGTTAGTGGTGTGTGGAATTGAATTTTTCATTTAAAGTGTGTTAATTGGGTTTGAGAAACTTTGACGTTTCTAGTTAATTGTTTGTTATTTTTTTGTTGTTGTTGATGTTCTAAGTTGTTAGTTTAAGTTTGACATTGATTGACAAGTGTTTGAAGCTGCTATTGATTGTTTAATTTGAAATTTTTCAAATTTAAGTTTTTTTGGTGTGACTCTATTAAGTTTATTGTTTATTTTTGAGACTGGTTGTGTAAATAGTTAAGTAGTAAACAATTTGAGGATTGTTTTTAAAAAGGCACAAGATTTCTTTTAGTTTAGTATTTTATGATACTCTTTTGTGTGTGTTTAGTATTGCGAGAAACTGGTGTATGATACAACTTTTTGATACTTAAAACAATTTTGTGAACTTGTTACTTGAACCATTGTATTACTTTGAGATTACTTTGATATTGTGACGTTGTAAAGATGGCTGAGACTAGTGATACTGGTGGTAACACATATGCTGATTATATGGCATTGGGAGAGAAGCATGGGTTAAAGGCAGAAGCTTTGTTTAAGTTTGCCCAGGATCAGGTTGATAGAGAAGAGAGAAGTCAGGAAAGGGAAGCAAAGAAAGTAGCAGCTGAGGCTGAAGCAAAGAAAGTAGCAGCTGAGGCTGAAGCAAAGAAAGTAGCAGCTGAGGCTGAAGCAAAGAAGGTACAAGCACAAGCTGAAGCTGAGGTTGAGGCAAAGAAGATAGAAGCTGAGGCCGAAGCAAAGAAACAGGAAACAGAAGTAAAGAAATTACAAATTGAGGCAAATAGGGAATTAGATGCAAAGAGGCTAGAAGCAGATACTGAAGCGAGGAAAATGGATTTGGAGTTTAAGAAAGCAGAAGCGCAGCAAAGTACGGGTGGAAATGCAGGTGGAAGATCAGGTCCCAGCATTAGGCCCCAGTACCCAAAACTCCCCATGTTCAAGGAAGATAAAGATGACATTGACAGTTTCTTGTTCAGATTTGAAACGCATGCAAAGGCGAACAAATGGAATGATTCAGAGTGGGCTACGTACTTATCAGCTTATCTGGAAGGTGGAGCGTTGTCGTTGTTTCATTCATTGTTTTCAACGGGTACTTTGTCGTATGAAGACTTGAAGAAAGAGTTATTGAAGAAGTTTCAGTGCACTCGAGAGGGATTTCGTGAGAAGTTTCGCAGTACGAAGCCAGAGGCTGATGAAAGTTTTGGCACATACGTAACAAAGATGAAGCATTTGTTCAACCGTTGGTTGAGTTTGTCTGATATTGAAACATCATATGAAGCATTGTTTGATTTTGTGTTGTGTGAGCAGATTCTTAACAGTGTATGCACTGATTTGGCAGTCTTTTTGAGAGAACGGAATTGTAAAAGTTCAGAAGACATGATTGCTAGCGCAGAAACTTACAAATCAGCCCATCCGAATAAATGTTTGGCCAGAAAGGGGCAAGTAAATCCTTTGGGGACTGGAAATGTAGCGTTCAATCAGAATCGTGGAACAGGACAGTCTTACAATCGTGGTCAAGGTGATAGTGGCAGAAGACAAGATGGTATGAGCAGAAATACCAGGTTTCAAGGCAGAGGAGATGATCGTAGGCCGGGTAGAAGAGGATGGCAGCAAGGAAGTACTAGAGGTACAGGTACTGAACAGCAGAATCAGGACACATGTTACAGATGTGGGCAGTTTGGCCATTACGCTAGAGAATGTATTCAGGTAGCATATTCAGCGAAGTCGGTAGCGGATTGTCAGGACGCTGGAGTGTTGGTTAGCTCGGCGGCATTCGGGTCGTTGCCATTAGCGGAAGGTCTCGTTAATGGGAAGCAAGTTTCAGTACTGAGAGACACAGGAGCTAATGTAGCTGGGGTAAGGAAGTCGTTGGTCTTACCAAGCCAGTACATAAAGGGAGAGGTCCAAAAAGTGAAGGGTTTTAGTGGACGGATTGATTTGTATCCATTGGCGGAAGTGGTTGTCGATACCCCATATTTTCAGGGAAAGTTGAAATGTTGTGTGCTCACAGACCCAGTCGCTGACCTAGTGATAGGTAATCTTCAGGGTGTGGTACCCAGAGTAGATTTGTTCCTTGGGAATACGCAGGGGGTTGGATTGTGTGCTGATGTAAGTCACAAGAAAATCACTGAAGAGGTGGTACTTGAGAAGGTCGTGTGTGGTACGAGTAGGGCAAAAGCCAAAAAGAAACTGGAGGATTCCCCGGTGCCATTGAAAAATGTGGTTACTCCTGATTTGTCGGTTAAAGAGGAGGATCTGAAAAGTTTGCTGAGAGAAGATGAGACATTGGAAGAGGTGTTGAGTGTGTCACGAGATGATGGAAAGTATGCAGGTTGTGCAGAGAAAGTTGTTGATGTTGAGGTAGTAAGTAGTGGGTATCGCGAAGACATTCCACTGAGATCTGACTGGGGCAGTCATGATGTTTTCCCAAGTGAAGGTGGAGAGGCAAATGTTGCAGTGTTACCTCTGACTGAGGAGAGGAAAACGTTGCCGTTACCTACATTGCCTAAGGGGAAGGAAGAGACAAGCGGAGATATTGTTGTTGATCCTGGTTTGACAGAGAGTCAAAAGGATGAGATGGAGAAGGTGTTTGGAAAGATGGTTGACATTTTCAAAACATGTGATGCGGTTATGTCTTTAACTGCAAGAATTAGCATTCGAGGTTCATCCAATAGCATGAGACAGGAATACGTTGACAGACATGTTGTCCAGGTCATTCGTAGATCAGAGCATACCACAGGTTTATGGGATGTGTGGAAAAAGAAGGTTGCTTTGATCAAAAGAAAACTCGAGAGTTTTCTTTTGTCCCCGGGAAGGGGGATGTCACAAAGATGTGAGTAGCATATTTGTGAGGTGAAACCACGTCGTGTTTTTAACTTCCCTAAATGTTGTACAGGCGAGGGTAGCTGACCGGACTGGCGTTATTCACGTGTTTCGGGTGTTGCACGTAAAACTGGCTTAGCTTGATGTGAGCTGTGTTTGAGACATGTAGCTGGTCTGGGGTAACTAACGACACAGCGTGTGAGATTTCCAACCGGGAAGGTTGTTCAGCGTGTGTCAGACTTGTTCTGGGAACAAGTACTCTTTCAAGAGACGGGTCTCTTAAGGTAAATGATTTACTATGTTGTATATTATTGACGTTGGAATACATAGCTGGAGCGTAAAGGTTAGTGTGTATAAAGTGCACCCAATCTTAGTGTGAAGCGTTGAGAGAATTCTTGATGTAATTGTTTCACGGGTTTTTTCATGGGGAATTTCTTGAACATAGCAATTATGTTCAAGACGGTCATGCTTTGTATGGGGAGTGTTATTCATTGATTAAGTGTTAGTTGGATATTGAATCTGTACGGAATGTGAACGTGGAATGAACGAGAATGTATGAGTGGTACATGAACGTTTATTAAGACTTGGTTAAATTCTTTAGGAGTTTCCATGAGGGATTTCCATGGCGTATAAGGGAGGGACCTTACACGAGAGAAGCGCTAGACGACGGTGGAAGCAAGGGACCACCTCTGCGCAGATGACTAGACGAGTGGAGTCTTCATCGAGACCGGTCGTAGCTGACGACGGTTGTTTCCGCTACGGGCGGAAGGGTTTCTCGGGGAGAAACCTGGAAGGTGTGTGTGGGCATCTTCCATGAGATGTGTGTTGGCATCTTCAGTGGAAGGTGTGTGTTGGCATCTTCAGCGAAAGGTGTGTGTTAGCATCTCTGTGTGTTGGCATCTGAATTCATTATTCTACGAGGAATCAGCGAGACAAGCAAGTGAACTGGCGACATGCAGTGAGCCGTGAGACGAACTCGTGAGTGTCTGTTGGTACCTTCTTGTGTGCGTTAAACTCTATATTTGAGAAAGTATTGTTATAATAGGTATTTACATGCCTTGAGTGAAAGTTGGAGGATTGTGCGAACTGTGTGTCGAAAAGTTGTTTCGTATTGATGTAGGTAAAGTGAAGAAGTATAATGTTGTTTTTGGTTGAGGAAATAATGAGCCTGCATCCTTCCAAGTTCTGTTTTTGAAGTGTTTGGTGTGAAAGGGTAGAGACAGTGCAAAAGGGCAGAACACGCATAATAAATTCACATGCAAACCACTTCGTGACAAGAAGAATCTATGCAAGTCGGCGAAAATGAGATGAAACACAGCGGCTTCTAATTTTAGATCAGTGGCACTGTGGCACAGGCACACGCAATCTGTCAGAAAAAACCCACTACTGCTTTAATTGATAAGCAGTTAATTTATGGTCATTAGGTATTGTGGAGAATATAAGCTACATGTCATTAATTAATTCTGAGGATGAGAGCACAGTCTTGCTTAGGCAAAGGGCGGAAGAATATGCTCTGTGGAAAAGTTAGCGCACTCCAAGAGTGCGCTAACAGTTTTAGCGCATCGCCATTAGCCAATCAACTGGTCCACATCAGTCATGTGACACCAGTACTTACTGACAATTATTATTATTATTATTATTATTATTATTATTATTATTAAGGCGGAATAGAATCAGAAAGCGGATTATGTCATGCAAGTGATCTTTTGGATAGAACTGGAATTACGATCTCAGCAGATGAAATTAGAATCGGTGGTTGATAATCAGAGATTCTCATTTCTTCCAGCTGAGATCATAGTTCTGATTCTATATTGCTAGATTGGGAACCTAGCCAGATTCCAATCTCAGCCATGATATATAAACAATCTCTGAATGTTTGTAGCTGTTCAAGGTTACAACTTGGTTGCGATGGGGCTTAATCGTCAAGCTGTTTTTCTTTTGACACACGGTACTTGAGAATGTTGGTCTAAAAGTTCAATATATCTTGATCTCTGGTCAAGTAATTGGTTATTGACTCTCGTGAGTAATCGCCGAGGGAGTTTTTTTTTATTGGGGGAGTCTTAAACGGAGTTAAATGGGCAGTTCAAAAGTAGTTGGACATGACGATGGGGAATTGTTTAATAAGCATTTGCCTTTTTTTTTCTCTCACTAATTTAGGTTCATCTGTGATGTTTCAAATCCAGTTTTCCTTTTTTGCGTTCGTATAAACTAAATACTTTTCCTGGTCGTGGTTAGAGGTACATGCATACCAAAAGCTGCTGAATAATAATGTACAAAATCGTGTAAAAACGTGCACTTTAACCTTTTGCACTCGTGTTTTCTTCGCTCGTCGTCTGCGGTGGCTCAGTTGTGACTGTGGAGATCCATGGATAATGTTTTTCGATATTATTTTGAAAACAAATCAGTGTGGTTTTTATTTGAATAAAGTCTTTCATGCAGGAAAATTAATCAAATGAATGCTTTAACATTAGCATCGGCAGATGGGACATCAAATAATATCAAAGCAAATAGCAGCCGGCGACAACAAAAAACAACAAAAGCAGTAAATCATCATTGTTATGCTTTAACACTTCCTAATTATTTCGTGCAAACAGAAAACAAAAAGAAAAGTACCACAAAAACAAACAAACAAAAACAAAACAAAACTGCGTTACAAATAATGTCACGTCATGATACTATAAAGTTGTCTTACATGAGAACCAAGATTTGAGGTCACAAACTGATTGTACTCAAGGACACACACACACACACACACACACACACACACACACACACACACACACACACACACACACACACACACACACACACACACACACACACACACACACACACACACACACACCCTGTTTGTACTCGACTTCTACGGAGGAGAAGCCACCCACTGCCACCATGACCAACCGCCAAGAAAGTGTTTACAAGTTTTCAGGATTTGAAACCATCGGTCAAACAAAATGTTTCGTGGGAAAGGGTTCAAAATACTCGAGGAAATAGCCTCACTGAGAGTGTTATGAACTGTGTCGTTTTATTTGCACTTTGCAAAGTTTTTGTTTTCTTGCTTGAGAAAAGGGAAGTCCGATTTTCTGACAAAAATGGCATCCAGTATTGTGAATTATATAGTACTACCGTCTTCAAAAAAAACCCCTTGGCATTTGCGTTTGAGTACAGATCTTTGTGATGAGGCCGTTTATTGTAAAATCAATTATATGACTGGAAACACCAGCATTCCCCTACCATAGTCAGCAAACAGATGGATTTTTGATCGAAAAATGAAGGTGTGACAGTGCGGCCTTAACTTTCACACAAAACGAATATGACGTCATGAAAGACATTTATCAAAAAAAAATGAAAAAAGTCCGGGAATATCATACTCAGGATCTCTCATGTAGAGTTTCATAAAGATCGGTCCAGTGGTTTTTACACACACACACACACACACACACACACACACACACACACACACACACACACACACACACACACACACACACACACACACACACACACACACACACACACATACACCACGACCCTCGTTTCGATTCCCCCGATATATGTTAAAACATTTAGTCAAAACTTGACTCAATGAAAAAACAGAACAGCTAGAACGGCACAAGTTTAGCATGGCATTACACATAACTATTACATGTGTATCCAAAACAGTCAGTGGTGTTCACCTATCATGACTTGCAAAGACGTTGCGGCATGCTGAACGGTGTAAGTGTCATTTTTCGCACACCCACGCACCCCAAGAAACAGTTGGTAGACACCCTTCATGGATAACCTCAAGACTTCACTTTCATACAGCTGGTGACATATATAGCAAAATGACGGATTGCCATACAGTAAACTACAATTATTTTACAGATTTTACAATTGATTGTACAATAAAACAAGTACATTGTTTTTCAATGTTTTCATTTAACCATCCTGACAAAGGCAGTTTATCTGCCGAAATATTGATTAAAACAAGTACCTAACCTGGTTACTGGCGTGTCTTCTTTTTATTCAAGTAAAATGCAATATAAAGCAATACAAGAACGACAGTCAGATGTAAAATGATGTAAAACGGTAAGCTTGGCGAGATAACACCAAACTCTCGAAGATAGTTGCACGTGGATTGAGGCAAATCAAAGTGTTAACACTAAGTCAATTACCGATGAGAGTTCAACCAGGGTTGTATTGCAGGTGAAGTGGAATCGTTGGGTACCATTCTGCCACCGTAAATCAATAGGCAGTCACGCGAGTACACAGAGCTATCACTGTTTATCGTTTAGTCTTATTTAAGCACAACACTTTCGACAAACCGCTGTCCTGTGATACGACGTTGCATACAATTCTAAAACAGGTTTAGAATTAAAAAATTAAAAAAATTTAAACAAGGAAATGTAAGCCTGTTGTTGGAAAGTTTGATAATTGACAAAACAAGACCATACGTTCACGTATCTTCGACCCAGTGGTCTTTTAACTGGACACACAGACAAACACTTATTATACAGAAAATAAACTTATCTGACAAATTGTTCAGCGACCCGCTCAGAAGACACAAGCGAGGCAATCATTTAACATAAAATTGTATTTGTTTGTGGATTTAGGTAATGGGATCGCGAAATACATCAAGCATGTCTGCCAGCATACGTGCTAAATGTTGGAATACTTTGGAGTAAATAGACAATATGGACGCAGCAGTGGGTCGCAAGACTAATGTTAGCCACTGCGATCGATGCATAAGCACCTGCTGATTTGCACTGTCTACGGAAGCATCCTTTTTTCAGGAATCTCTCTTCCGCATAAAATAATGGTCCTGTTTACACCTACAGATATGTCTAGGTTTTCACAGATGATGAGAGCATCCTCCAACTTTGACATGCATGTATCAGAAATATTAAACCTGACTGCTTGATATGCAAAGAAGGCGTAATTTGCTGTATTCATTTCCAAGTTGCAAAATCAATTCAGCGAAAAAAGATCCTCACTTTGCACAAGAAGAACCCAGATTGTTAACTTATCGGACATGTGTCCCATTGGGAGTAAGCGTTTACTCGTGCTTTGTGAAAGTAAGGACGGGATTGTAGTGATTTGTTATGGCTGTTAACAAAGGAAGGAATGTGTCTTTAAGGATCTGTGCTTTCCGTCCCTGAAAGTGTACAACCACCATGCTCCACTGAACAGTTACACTCAGCGATCTTTTGAACTATCTTTTGGGTCTCTGTAAGAACGCATCATTGCATTCTTTTGAACTATCTGTTGGGTCTCTGTCAGAACGCATCATTGATTCATTGCATATAGGAGTAGTCTTTATTTTGTACTGACTTAACCGGGGCAACTTTGAGTCTCCATATGAATTGCCATTTATCCTAAATACGTGAAAGAGACCACTCATGAGATAACAAAATATATCGTACAATTCACACGTTAGCACATAATAAGAAACTAGTCTGGCAGAGACCTGCTTTTCCACGGCCAATGATGCTAAAGTCACCGAGACAAACGCCATTGTGGGAATACTTTTGCGCTTGTTTAGAATGAACACGTCACGCTATCATTTCAATAGTGACGTCGTTTTGCGTTGACGTCAAAGTTTGCAGGAGGGGTTGGGAGCTATGGCGATAAGAAGCGTCTTCAATTTGGACGCGTTGACTCCGGCGTGTTTGGAGCAAAAAGCAAGCAAGTTCAGCATATAGGATAAACAGAATACTATATGGCTTGCTGTGTCGTACCAGATTTACACTCGTTGCTTTTTCAAACATTGATAAGCTCGCTTTCGTTCGCATTTCAATCTTTAAAAACGCAACTCGTGTAAATGTGTTACGACACAGCAAGCCTTGTACTATTCTCTATGTCTCTCACACATTTTTAAAAAAGAGAGAATTAAGCATTGAACTTTTTTCAGTAGATCTAGCAGCGATTAATCATCCTTATCCCATGACATGCCTCTTTGTCTCTGTTACCTGAGGAAGTCAATACGCTGCGTATTCCAAGGTTACCCGAGCATAATCCGTGGTTACCGAGCCTCGATCTGACCTGTTTTGCGCGTGTTTGCAGAGTTTAACTGGAATAATTAAGAGGTCATCTGCATATTCAGAGTTTACAGATGGATTCTTTTTTTTCAACATGCGACTGAAGTATGTTGCGGTGTCAAAGTCGATATCACGTAAGGCTACAGGCCTACATACGTCAATTTTGAGAAAATTAAGAATACTACAAACAATACGCACATTCTGCATGGGTTCAAAGAGCGGAGTCGAGATACTTCGCTGGTCGAAGCGGCTGGTCAAAGGCATGTTCGAATGTTCGAGAGAGACAATGACAATGACAATTCTTTATTTATGTATTCTGTATTTTACAAGGGTAATAGAATACGCATAGGAATACTTTTTGCATCTGGCCCTCAGAGAGAGATAAAGAGAGAGAGAGAGAGAGAGAGAGAGAGAGGGGGGGAGAGAGAGAGGGGGAGAGAGAGAGAGAGAGAGAGAGAGAGAGAGAGAGAGAGAGAGAGAGAGAGAGAGAGAGAGAGAGCGCAATCAAAACACAACCCAGTCACCTGGTAGTTGAAACTCAATCTGAAACTGACATCGACTGTCGAAGGCCTGAGCAATTCAATACCCGTGCATAACTCTGGAAAAGTTGTCGTAGCTGGGAACCCACTTAGATCCATTCCAACACCAAAAACATAATCAGAAGAGTCACCGAGAAGTCAATTCAAAGGTTAGGTTATTTTCTCTTTTGGTTATTTGCTTTGCTTCGATTGATAGCTGAATCTGCTTGCAACAGTGCTGTGCAAGGCTGTTCGAACTGTCGTCTGCTAAAACGGTCTTGTGTGAATCAGTCAATACCGGTGTAACACGACATTATTTTTCACTCTACGAAAAATTGACTCCGGAGTAAAAATTTCGTAAATTTCTCCGAGTACACCTGTCGGACAAGAAAAGAACTCCCCAAGGTACGACACATTTACTCCCTCCACCCCTTCCACCACCAGGACTATCAGGGGATAGGGGAGTAAAAGTTGCGTAGACCTGGTGTGGGCAGTAAATTGCTCGTGTTATAGGGGAGTAGTTTTTTTCGTAAAGTGATTAAATGTTCGTACGGAATTTTTTCTCCGGAATAAAAATCTTGTAGGAGTCATTTTCTCGGGTTCAGCGAGTGGCATCAAAATGAAAAGAAGAAGACAAAAAGAAGTTACGGTGAAGATATAGGGAAGGGAAGGGGATGTGGTCGTAATGTTCATGCAACTGCAAGCAAAACTATGCCTACCGCGTTAGATGTATCCAAGATTAGGTGTTCAAACTCAAGACAGGGACAAAGTAGAAAGCGATGTAGGCCTACCGCACCGGCTCTTAGTACCGACAAACAACTTCCAGGCTTTATCGCTTAACGCCTACAACAGGCGAAGTATTGAAGCGTAGGCTCATATAAAACGTGACGACTGAATATGTAAGTGATCCACGTATGAAAACCAAAACAGAACAGCGCGATGGTAGCAACAATTTCAATCACAGACTGACTAACAGTAACATTGCATGCAAACCGACTTGGGTCACCGATCAAACCAGCACGGCCCGAACTGAATTAGTTGCGCTGCCGTTATCGTGCGCAATTCTGGTGAAAACATATACTAATAGGGCCTACCCGGTATGCCGAATCCAGTCAACGAAAGCCGATGTCAAATATACACAAGGATATTTTAAAATGACATTTAAAATGTAAAAGCAAATAGCATACCTTTTTATAAGCAATATGAATGACTGAATGTCCACATACAAGTCGAATGACGCCGTCCATTATGCAGACAAAAGGGAACTAGCATTGCGCATGATGAATTCATTGACATGAATTTCGTCCGCGGAGGCCTTTAGCAAGCAGAACACAGGCACCGGTAGGTTAGGTGGAAAAAGTTAGTGCTTTTAATGAAAACGTCGGAGTAATGAGATAAAAAGCTTACACACCTTGTCCTGAATATCTTGCATATTTTCCCTCGGGTAGATTGTCAGGTATTACCTCGTCAACGGCTCGGTAATACCTGAAAATAGTCCCTCGGGAAAATATGCTGGATATTCAGAACTCAAAGTGTGTAACCTATATTTATCTGCCTCCTTTTCCGCAGGATTTGTACTAAATACACGCCCGAATAAGAAGTGTGTGGAATATAATCTGTCGGAGTTTGCATTGCATGGTACGTTTGTGTATGTGGGTGGTTTTTTTTTCTTTCCAGAAGCACAGAGAGCATTATGCACAAGGAGGCGAGAGTAGAAGAGTGAACGTCAAGTAATGTTCTACATACGTTGGGTGACGACCAGCATAAACATGACAGTGGCCGCGTTGGGGATGCTGGGTGTACGCGAGAATCCGTTCTCCACGCTCACCTGCCAGGTTCCACTGTCCTCCTCACTCACGTTCCTAATCACTAGCGTAAGCTTTAGGTTGGGAGGTGACCCTGTGATGTTCACCTCTCTGGAAAACAAAAGAACAAAAAACAAACAAGTCAAAGTCGATTTCTAAACGGAGTTGATCAAGTGCAAAAGTGGACAGAGGTATGAGGAGCATTGACTACAGACGTCGTCCGCCCTCAAATTAAAGGAAGAGGACATGTTTGAATGAAAAAGTAACAGAAACTTACAAACGCCTACCGTTCTTTGTAACATGTGAATACACTGAGCACAAAAAGTTAAGAACATTTTGTCAGGGGTATAGCCCAGATGTCAAACAGCAGAGTTTTGGTCAGAAACATATGTGTTACTGAAGATCTGCCTTTCTTCTGCTCAAAAATGGGTTTCTTGGATTTGAGAATGTTTTGGGTATGACGTCACAGGTCCTTGACCACGCCTATCCTCAAAAATGGCGTTTTTTGACGGCATGATTAATTTTTAACAGTCAAAATTGTGACTTAAACGGAACAATGTTTCAGATCCTTTACATTAGGGATATTCGTGGTCACACACACACACACACACACACACACACACACACACACACACACACACACACACACACACACACACACACACACACACACACCTTGATTTAAATTAAGGTCGAAAGTGTTAAACTGAAAGAACAAATTACATGCAGACAGATTGAATCCAAACGTACCCTGGAATCTTTTTGCAGTCACGTGTTGTCCTATTCTGGGGGCCTGCCAGGGTGCATTTTGTGATATTTGTGTAAGAAAAGATCTTGAAGTCAAACTGTGCTTCCTTTTGTGCGGATACAAACCTAGTGTTGCGTTCGCTGTCTGAGGGCAAAAACTGCGGAGGACCTAAGAATGTTAAACATTGTATTACTTTAAATGAGGAGAAATCAGTGACTTATCATGGATTTAATCCGCGAAGAGACTAGTAACTAATAACAACTTTCTAAGTCACTGTTATGTAAACTGAAGAAAAAAAACACAAAGTAAATGTATTCAATCATTCTTGTTTTACTTTCAGTCTGTATCCCACTACCCATTTTCTCTTTTCTTTTTAAATTAAAGAAAGGTATTTGCCCGAAACGTATGACTTCATGTGGGGAAAGGGAGCAAGGATCGGGGAAGGGGACGGGGGGGGGGGGGGGGGGCGGGGTTGGGCATTGTCAGTTGTGCGAAATACGTTTAAATTCGAGTAAATCTTATTACCTTCATGCTTTGCAAGGGAGTACACGTCTTTGTGTCATTTCTGTTCAAAGTGACCCTGAATTTAATGTTGTTAAAATTTGGCCCGACCATCTCTGAGTAGCTTTATTTCTACGTGTTTGACAGTTCAAAAACAACAATATGGTCAACTCAATGAATTAAAATGGTGTTGTTATACTTACATTGTATTCGCAAAAAGACACTTTCCTGGACATCGACTCCTTCTGCTTCACACACGTAGAGTCCTGTATCCCAACAGGTTGCATTACGATCAAATATAGCTGCAGTGAGCCTGCCCCCCTCATTAGGCATAGGTCCTTTGTAATGTATAGTCTGGTTCTCTGGATTTCGAAGCAACATCTGCCGAAGGGGATTACCATTGTTCCAGGAACATATTGCCTGGACGCTTGTGTTTTCCACCGTATCAACTATGCTGTGTTGGCCGCCGCCGAGTGTGAACGAAGTTATGGTAGGAGGGTCTGAAGCAACCAGATGAGGAGTTACAATCGTATGCAAAATGACATGATCTGAACACATGTAAACATGGTTCTTCGCATAAATTAACATTTCCATCTTCTCACGCTGAAGATTTGCTAGCGTCGTAAATCGGTGTGTGTGGGGGGGGGGGGGGGAGGGGGGGTAATTCTAAATAATTCTTGTGTACAATGCGATGATTTGTCGTACGTGAGCGTACTCACTATTGAGTTATGTGCAGGCAATAATTAAGCGACAGAAAATGTTGCTGTGAAAAATTATGTTGTTTACTTGTGTTTTCTTTTGCGTTTCAAGTGCTAACAAATCATCGGCAGTGGTAAGATTAGAACAAACTTTTGCAAGAACTTTTTTCTGTCTGTAAACATGAGAAAATACTCATATATTATTGTACAGCATAGTTTGTCGTAAAAAAAAAAGGAAAAGAAGGAAAAGAAAAAAAACTATCCTTCCCTGTAAGCGTTAGAGTATAACTCATCTACCCAGGCGTTTACTTTTGATAAAGGTATTCTTCATTTTGGAAATATACCAAAAGTATATAACCTGGCTATGTTCTATGCAGAGTGCTCAATCAGCAGAAATGTCAATAAAGAAAATAATTCAGCAAACAATTTCCATTCTGCACAGAGATTCAATAGCTGAGATGTAGATTGTTGGTATGTGTTCAAGTGGAAGGAGCTCTTACTCCAGGAAAAATGTTTGACTGGTAAATCGTGAATAACAATATTTCTTACACAGGAATTAAGGATCTTCAAATACAAAGTGACTCCCGAAAATGCAACCAATAACAATGTTAACAACTTCTACATAGTTAGTTTAAATCAAATTCAGCTTATATGTACATGACCCTTCCACAAAGTGGTAATGTTGTAGTTTAAATGGTCTGACTTTTTAAAACAAATTCCAAATTCGGGGATCGAATCAACAGAACGAGGTTTGACATTGAGCGGTAGCAATACTTCACTGATTTCAACCCTCCAAACTTTTTACTTTGTTATTATCAAAATGTTTGAGTATACAAAAACATCCCCCTCACCCCCCAGTTTATGGGTGACCTAAAAAAACGTTACATCTGGTTTTAGGGCTATCCCTAGACAGGAAAGCGTTTGTGTCATTGACAAATTCGGAAGTTTGTATTGGAACACATTTTGGAGAGAAGGTTAAAATCGGACCATTGTACCAACATTATTGAAACTTTGTGGAATGGCCGTTGACAAACCGAAGTTCGTGTACAACTATGAATATAAACCGCTAAACTCAAATGACTGGAAAAATTACCCCCTTCGTTGTAAAGTTACATTTGTGAAATGCCGCGTACTGTTAAGTTATTCGGCCAACTAGAAGTAATTAGCATTTGTTTTGATTGCTTATTTTTTAATCACGCTGTATCTATTCAAAATGGTTCAGAGCAAATACCATGTATCTAACCGGAGCAAGATATACCGCAAGTTCGAAAAGCAATATTGTCTGTAAAAGGTCAAGGAATGTGGACGTTAAACCATGTCAAACTCAACAGCACACACACACACACACACACACACACACACACACACACACACACACACACATTCACACACACACACACACACACACACACACACACACACACACACACACACACACACAATTTAATGACAGCTAGTCAGAATATTGTCATCAACCTTGTCCCTGGCGGTGGACACACACGCACACACACACACACACACACACACGCACACGCACATAAACATATACACACACACACATACACACACACGCACACACACTTACACACACGCATACACACACGCACAGACACAAACACACACCTATACACAGACACGCGCGTGCTGCCATCGAGTTTCGTCAGTTGCCTCGCTTTTACATTTCTGTAGTCATTGTATGCATGGTCATCTGTTCTATACCTGACAATATCATACAACAACAACAACAACAACAACAACACAAAACTTACATGTGACGTTGGCCGAGAATTCTTCCTTTTTCACTTTTTGCCGATCACTGTCGTCAAACGCCCCGTTTTGAAATATCAACTTTGTTTCTTTGCGGTCAAACGTTGCAGTCAGGTTGCAGGAAAGGTTCCGGCCATCTTTCACACAGCGGCAGTCTCCTTGGTTCAGCTGTTTTAGACTGACAGCTAAACATACCGGCGCTGTGGACCCCTGTCCGCGTTGAATATCAAACGTCAAGTTTGATGCAGTTGAGCACTCGTTGAGGACTTGAAATGAAATGTTCTTGGTAGTGTTTTCGGCCACAGTCAGGCTTGGAACACTGAAGCGGATGCCTGAAGAAACATTATGTACACGATTGTTCCCATTGGAAGCTTTTTGTGTAGAGGAACACACACACACACACACACACGCGCACACGCACACACACACACACACACACACACACACACACACACACACACACACACACGCACGCACACACAAACACACACACACACACACACACACACACTAAATTATATCTTTCTCTCTTGACTTTCAAGATGACGCCCAAGTAATGTCAAGGACTAGTTGTCACGTTCTCTGTTCTATCAGTCTGTCTTACAAAGTTTAGCATAGGATGGTTTGAAGCTTAATTTATCTTCAATTAATTTCTTCATCATGAGCACATTTCCAACGTCAAACACACCCATTTTCGTACCCCAACTAAAACATTGATGTGCCATTAAAGGCCCTTCACTTGGCTATCTGGCTTACTTTTCGGATCAAAGATTTCTGTTATAGGTATCACGTGACCGCCCCCGAGGTAAGGGTACTCCCAAAATCGACCTGACAAATACGTAAGGTACCAATTCAAAATTCGATGAAAATTCAGAATAGGCACTACTTGGCAACTTTTACTAGGTAGGACCACTAATTTTTTCAAAATTATTTCTAGTATGTTATTTAATGCATGCGTGTAGTCGGTGTGGTAACGAAGAAGGTTGCAAAATTGCAAGGCTGTATGACAAATAGTTTCACAGATATGGACGTTCAAAGTATCCATTATTTGGCGTTATTTGCTGTTTTGCGTTTTTGGTCAGTTTTGCGTCGACGCCGCGCTTGCAATTTTTGTTGTAGAAATGCAAAATGTTCTGGATACACCGACATACACATAGTGTATACCTCGACATTTTTTCTAAGCTGTATCTTTGTAATCTGGTGAAATAATGTGCCCCGAAAATGACAAAAATCGCAAAAATCACAATGGTCAAAAAATGGAATTTTGACTTTTTTGAAAATATTTAGTTTTAATGTTACAAAACGTTGGCGGGGCTTATTTATAACCACAAAAAAAATGTATTAGCTTTATAATGTAGTAAAATCACAGAAAAGCGAAACAAATGCTGAAATAACTCAACATCGTTAAAATTTGAAAATAACGTCAAGACAAAATACGTTTACCGAGTACTAATTTTATATCTTCATACCAGAAATCATAATTTTTATATTGTATATTCAAAAGCAGGCTTGAATTAAAATTAAAATTAAATCAACAAAAATAATTGCATGTGACCAACAATTTCCACCACCATTAAAACGTTTCATAACCTGTATCATTTTAAGACCCACCTTTGAGGAACAAATCAAAAGCATCTTTGAAATTGAACAGCTGTTTTATAAATTGAAAGTTACATTTAAGACATTGAGTTATAACATTGCGACGCCAGGTGCAATATACAAAGACAACAACATTCACATGCTCATATTTATGTAGAATTTACAGCCTAGAATTAATAGGCCTACTCAGCAGGGCTCCCCACGGACACTCGCCCAAGATGGTCAATGGACCCCCTACGGTGGATCCGAGATTTAGAGAGTCCAAAGAGCCCATGGTCCCAAAACTACCTGTGGTCACATAAAGCATTGTTATTGCGAATACATGTATTATGATATGAAGGGTCTTTTTTCATCAGAATATTCGAAGAGTAGCCTACACTTCAACCTAACCTTGTTGAATGGAACACACACAGCGTTTTGCATATCGTTCCGGTGTAAACACGAGAAAATTACTCCCACGAGATTTTTACTCCGGAGTAAACATTTCGTACGAAAAAGTTACTCCCTTTACAAAAAAAGCACTCCCCCATTACACGAGAAAATTACTCCCCAAGACAGGTGAGTTCCGAGTAAACATTTCGTACACAAATGTTACTCCCCTGACGAATAAATAACGCATACATTACTTCACCCCAACACGAGCAATTTAAATTCCCATGCCAGGTGTACGACATTTTTACTCCCTTGTCCCCTGTTAGTCTTGGTGGTGGAAGGGGTGGAAGGAGGGGAGCGTGACATTCGTGTGCGAGAGATCACTTATTGGCATTATCCCTTCGCCCGCATCCCATTTTTGCGTACGAGATTTGTACTGGAAGTAACACAAATGGGGAGTACAAATTTCGTGGAAGGAGTAATTTTGTCGTGCCTTGGGGAGTTCTTTTCTCGTACGAAAAGTGTACTCGGAGTAAGAATTTCGTACGAAGTAA
This sequence comes from Littorina saxatilis, assembly GCF_037325665.1. Lineage (NCBI taxonomy): Eukaryota > Metazoa > Mollusca > Gastropoda > Littorinimorpha > Littorinidae > Littorina > Littorina saxatilis. Next base: position 15,729,560 of record NC_090256.1, on the reverse strand, counting down.
ATTTTTTGTGGAGTAAAAATTTCGTGTTACACCGGCGTGAAATTGTCATTAGTGCTTGCACTACGCACGATAGCGGAAATGTAGTGCGTCTCAGGACCCGCTCTGTATAGGGTTAGTGCATCCCGGGACCCTCTCAATGAGTTTCTAGTACCTGATTTCGGCTTCTGGTGCGTTTAGGACGCAGGGACGCGCACCCTGACTCTGTAACATTAGAAAGCATTCATGTGTGTGTGTGCGGATGTGTGTGTGTGCACACCAGTGTGGGTGTGCGCACCAGTGTGGATGTGTGTGTATTTGTGTTTTTAAAGATCCCTATCAACCTCTCTCTCTCTCTCTCTCTCTCTCTCTCTCTCTCTCTCTCTCTCTCTCTCTCTCTCTCTCTCTCTCTCTCTCTATCAATATAAAAAGGACAAGTTGAACTCATTGGTCTCAAAAGCGAGTGATTCAAAGTTATTCTGGGACGAAGTGCGATCAATCAGCGGGCGCAGGCACCAAAAACCAGAGATAAGTAGTAGGGAATGGTTGGACCACTTCAGGTGCATTTTAGGTGGTGAAGGCAACCAGGCTAGCGACCACTCTGAAGTGACCGAAGACACACCCGGCATTGACTACCTAGACGAGCCCATCTCGGCTGATGAGATAGAGATTGGTATCAAGAAATTGAAATTAAACAAGTCACCCGGGTACGATGGCGTTTGTGCTGGAATGTTAAAGAACTCTTGCCCGAAACTGTTGCCGTTTCTTGTAAAGCTGTTTAACCAAATTTTTGACACAGGCGTTTACCCTTCTGCGTGGTCTTGTGGGATAATTGTCCCAATTCACAAAAGTGGAGACATTAACAACCCTGATAACTACAGAGGCATTACGTTACTGAGCATAGTAGGTAAGTTGTTTGGCAGCATACTAAACAGGCGCTTATCTGACTGGGCGGAAGACAACAGTAGAATTGAGGAGGAACAGGGTGGCTTCAGAAAAGACCACTCTACTGTGGACAATATGTTTGTGCTATATGCTATTGTCCAGAGGTACCTTCTTAAAAGATCGGGTAAGGTCTACATATGTTTCGTAGACTTCCGCAAGGCTTTTGACTCAGTCAATAGGGCTATGTTATGGAATGTATTACGCAAGCACGGGGTTGGCGGAAAGATGTTGAACATCCTGCAAAGTATTACAAAGGAGTGAAGTCTTGTGTTCGCACCGACGATGGCCCGTCGGAGTTTTTCCGTTGTCCATGTGGAGTCCCTCAAGGTTCTGTGCTTTCACCAACATTGTTTTCATTCCTGATTAATGAACTGACACTTGAAATGTTTCAAAACGGTAAACATGGAATACAGTTAACACCTGACGTGATGCAGATTCTCATATTGCTGTTTGCTGACGATGTACTCTTGATATCCTATAGCGCAGCCGGGTTACAGAAACAGATTGGTGTGTTAAAACACAGTTTACGGATAAGTTTTCCATGACGGTCAACCTGGATAAGACAAAGGTAATCGTTTTTAGAAAAGGAGGATTTTGGGCAGCAAATGAATCCTGGAAGTACGGAAACGAGGACATAGAGGTGGTGAACAGTTACAAGTACTTGGGGCTAAATTTCACCACAAAATTGTCATTGACGCTAATGGTCAGCGATCTGGCCTCAAAGGCAAAGATAAGGACTGGCCAAATCCTAAGATGTTTGTGGAGGTTAGGCAACATACCTAGAAGCGTATTTTTTTAAATATATGACGCACAGGTCCTCCCGATCTTAATGTATGGATCTGAGCTGTGGGGATTCCAAAGGTTTGAAGCTCTTGAGAAAGCCCATTTGTTTGCATGCAAGAAGTTTTTGTGTGTGGGACGACAAACACCAAACAAGATGGTATATGGTGACTTAGGCCGCTATCCACTTTATGTCACTTCGTCGGTTCGCTGTATTAAGTATTGGCTGAGAGTGTTACATTTGCCAAGCGAAAGACTCCCAAGGAAAGCATATGACATGATGAAACATTTACAGGGTTATGGCAAGAAAACATGGTCTCATTATTTGAAAGAAATGTTATGCATGTACGGCTTTGGAGATGTCTGGCTGCAACAAGGTGTAGGCACGGACAACCAAGCAGTGAGCGCGACTGAGGAGACTGAGACCTGATTTTGTCTCACCCATGGTTACTTGCGGTTAACGGACTGGCCTGCCCCACGGACTTACGAGTACTCACACCGATTTTACAATATATATATGTAACTTTTGATTGATTAATATGAATTAATATGGATACTATCAAAATATGTTCTGTTAACATACACGGATTGAGAAATGCGATAAAAAGAAAAACGTTTTTCAATAACAAAAAGAAAGAAAAAAACAGATATAATATGCGTACAAGAGTCTTATATTACTGACGACGTTAAGGAACTATGGGAAAAAGAATGGGGAGGGAAGATGTTTTATTCCACTGTCTCCAACAAGAGTATGGGTCAGCTAGTTTTAGTGAATAAGAACTTTCAACATGATGTAAAATGTGTGTTTAAAACAGACCGAATGTTAGGTGTAGAAATTCAGATAGATGATAAGAAACTGTACGTAATCAATGTGTATTCCCCAACAATAGTGAATGAGAAAGAACTTTTTCTTAAAAGATTAAGTACCCACATTCAAACTATTGAAACAGATGACGTTATTGTATGTGGAGATTTCAATTGTGTTCTGTCAAATTCACTTGATGTAATTTGTGGTGATGATCATGCACAGAAAGCTATAGACAATTTTAAACGTTTTTTGAGTGACTGTCAGCTGGATGATATGTGGAGACTCTTTAACCCAGATTGCAAAGAATTTACGTGGAGTCGCAAGAACCCATTTATAGCAAGAAGACTTGATTACATTTTAGCCTCTAGTGGAGTGGTCGACCACGCCAGCGATTGTATTATACAGTCAGTGGCTCATTCAGATCACCGACAGGTCATCTTGACCTACAAAGTAACGCACGTGTTGCGTGGTCCATCATACTGGAAGTTTAATGATAGCCTACTGCACGATAAAGCATTAGTTGACAACATCAATATATTTCTTAAAAAATATGAAGAAGAATCAAGTAATGAAGATGCACAAATAAGATGGGATATATGTAAAATAAAAATAAGAGAGATGTGTATATCGTATTCTAGAGAAAAGAAAACTCTCAGTATAAACAAACACACCCTTTTACAACAGCAGTTAAATGAAACAGACAGACTTTTGGCTCTGGACCCCAGTAACGCCAGATTGGTGACTAAGCGAGAGCACATCAAGCAGGAGTTAGAATTATTTACAATACAAGAAGCTAAAGGAGCACAAATTAGATCTAGGATAAAATTCATTGAGGAGGGTGAGAAAAACACGCGTTATTTCCTAAACTTAGAGAAAGCTCACGCAAAAAATAAGATACTAGATAGAATAGAAATAACAGAGAATGAATTTATTACAAGTCAGTCTGAAATATTAAAGGAACAAACCCGCTTCTTTACTAACAGATACACTAAAAGCACCAATTTTGACAACTTTCTTGGGGACGAATTGTTAAAAAATACTGACATTCCAAAATTATCAGAGGAGCAAAAGGGCAGTATTGATCAAGAAATTACAGAAAAAGAACTCCTTATTGCACTTAAAGGGAATGCGAAGTAATTCTTCTCTTCTCCAGGATTTGATGGAATAACAACCAATTTCATAAAATTCTTTTGGAGTAATATAAACAAAATGTTATTATCCTCTTTTTG